>NW_007729891.1:0-15747 GCF_000696425.1 Galeopterus variegatus
GGGTGGGGAGCAGTCGGGCTTTGCCCCGCAAGTGGGGCTGGGCTGGGGGTGACTCACGGAGGTCGCAGAGTTGGTGCGGTCTGGCCAAAGGAGAGGTTTTAAAATTCAAAGCATGTTACAAAGCAGCAGGGAAAAAAAAACCCTAAAAACAATTTACAAACTGCCCAAATTCCAAAAACTATACAGTTTTTTCCTTGTTTTCGGATGGTATTGGTAGCTGTGTGCTGTTATGTAGGGCATAGGCCCGCTTAGGTCTCTTGGTTTCAGGGGGACTTTTGTTACATTGTTTCTGCTGTAACCCATTTCTTACCGTGGTATTTGACACATCTTTGACAAATGCCTACAATGGCTAATGCAATCATTCCCCTTCCTAATGACCATGGCTGTGGCATTGATACCGTGCATTAAGTTCTATCACGATAACTTTACTGGCACATCCAATTCTACCCATTTTGCCTGAAATTGTAGACTGTATCTACGTGTTTTGTTCACAATGAGTTAAAAATGAATATGTTTTGCTTCTTTGGCTTTTCCATTGCTACCTGGCATTTTAGAATCTGACAGTATGTAATCACAGGAAAGTGTTATTCTAAACTACCAGCTTCTTTGAATGTCATACCTCACAAGAATTCAAAGTAACACTAAGCATCTTTATCACTTATTTTCAAAAGACTTCTTGGAGAAAGCTTGGGATCTCAACATGGCATAATTTTTCTCATTGCTCTGAAAACTGCATTCAGATTCACCCCAAAGCCACTGAACTTGCATCAAAGAATTCATCCTAAGAGGAGAGAGAAATGGCCTTTTCAAGAAAAGTGATAAAAATAACTTAAATTTCCAAGGTGCCCAAGAACTCACAAAGCCTTTAGATGATTTGGTGAAAGGATTTCCAGAAGGGTTTCTTTTCTTGGGTAGCATTTGATTGATAAAGTTGCTCAAAGTTGAAGTATATTTCTGAATATATTTCTCATCTTTTGTTGTTGTGTTTTCAGATTCAACACACTTCAGTTAAACATATAGACATCTATTCCTTTAAAGAAAATATCAGTGTAAGAGCTGAGTCACTTTTCTTCGTTCCCTTAACATCCAGATTTTCTGGGCCAACCCCATGGCTCACTCGGGAGAGTGAGGCGCTGGGAGTACGCGGAACCTATATAGGGATGGCCGGTGCGCTCACTGGCTGAGCGCGGTCACAAAATAAAAAGGACAAAAAAAAAATTCAGATTTTCTGGATAGCATTTTCTTCCCAGGCTCTTTCTTCTTGTGCAGCCACTTGTAACTTCGTCCTACCATTTCATTTAGGGTACTAGGCCAGGCCAAAGAACGGACAGTTCTGTGCACCAAGGCCAGTGTGATATGCTAATACAGTGTCATATTCCATTACCAAATGTTCAGAACCTTGGACCTGGCTCTACCAGGAAGTTGAATCTTTTGTTTCCTCCCGTTGTGCTATGGTTAATCCTATTATCTGTTAACTCCTGTGCCTCTGCCTGCACATATATGTTTGTGGTGTTAGAGGAATCAATTTATACTCCCATAACCCCAAGTTCTCAACTTCTTAATAGTTTTCAGCATTTCTTTAATTTCATCCACATTACCCAAATTTTCCAACTCTGTTTTATTTGCATATTTTAAAAAGAAGTATTTTTATTTTTCAGAATTTTAATTTTTTCCTATTATAAGAGCTATATGTAATCCCACCTCAAAGAGATTAACAAAGTCCATATTCCCCCCACCCCCAGTTTTGTTTTTAACATTTAAAAAAATCAAAATTGGAGTCAAACTTAATTGGGATGAAGTTTTAAAATATCAGAACTGAAAGAGCCAGCACACTCAGCAAGATGTGCCAAGTATTTATAGATTTTCTATCTGATTTTAAAAGTTTGATACTATCTTTTGAACATTTTCTAGGTCTTATTATTTTTTATTTAATTATATTTTTAGTATTTTCCCAAAACTTTACAAGTTTATTGTTTGAAAGCGTCTGAGATTTGTGTACTCCTGAGCGCTTATAAAACTTTAGGACGTAAATGTTAGACTGTGTTGCCTGTGACTTCAAAGGAAGGAAAATAATAACCAACCATGGTCCCTGGAAAGCGAAAGGACAGTTATAAATGTAACAAACCTTGGGAAATGTGTATCGGTCAGGGTTCTCCAGAACAGAATCAATAGGGGATATATATACATGTAAAGAGATTTATTTTAAGAAATTGGCTCACATGATTGTGAGGGCTGGCAAGTCTGAAATCTGTTAGGCAGGCTGGCAGGGAACTCAGGCAAGAGTTGCTGTCACAGTCTTGAATCTGAAATTCATAGTGCGAGTTGGCAGGCTAGAAACTCAGGCAGAGTTTCTGTGTTGCAGCCTTCAGGTAAGGGAGATGAAATTCTGTACCCAAGAAATTCACTCAGCAATCTCTTAAATAATTGTTTCATTTATAGTCTGCAACTAGGCAATTTAATCCCAAGGGCTCAGAAGATGCTGTCTTGACTTAAATAGCTGAGAAACAATCCAGAGCTTGGAGTAGTGCTAAAAGTCAAATGTTCCTTCCTGGTTTTATTACTAACTCTTTCTCAACTTAATCTCCATTTCTTAATGATTCTCATTTTCAAAGGCCAAAATTCTACATTAAAAGTAATCAACACTAATCATTATCAAACTTTTAATGGGTAAGTTAATTCTTGTGCTGAAACTTATCAACAGCATAAAAAGATAAAACTCTTCATGACTTATTTTACAGAGCTTCAGCCAAAACTTTAGGCTTCAAAAAGGCTGTGGCCAAATCAGTATCTTTACTGCTATATACTGTAAATAGAGTTTGGATGAAATCAGACCCTCCATAAACACTTACTGATTTGAATAATATCACAGAAAGAAAACTACAGAATAATCTATCATATAAAATGCATGGGAAAACCATGTATAAGTATTAACAGATTGAGTTCAGGACTTATGTGCTCAGGTGGGATTTGAATAATATCACAGAAAGAAAACTACAGAATAATCTATCATATAAAATGCATGGGAAGACCGTGTATAAGTATTAACAGATTGAGTTCAGGACTTATGTGCTCAGGTGCTGGCACAGAGAAGGCAGAATTGGTATCATTCAGGGACGCAATCTAGGCAGGTCAGAAAAAAAGGGAGATGGACAAGAGAGTTTAGGGTTTTTGCAAGAGTGGGATAGAGTTGCTGCACCATGAAATCAAAATTGCAGAGGAAGGGAGGGGATTGAGAAGAGGCAGGGCTGGTGGACCAGGAGAAGCAGAGTCTAGAGCCAGAGGCCCTGGTGACAGTTCCAGGATGGAGTCCAGGGTGATGTGCCCAAGTGGCATGTGTTCCCCAGGACCAGAGGTCTTTACCTTCAGGTGGAGGATTAATGGTTTAGAAAAAATTGGGGGACGTGGGGGGTACAATGACCTCACCTCCTGACCTGAGGAATAACAATAATTCTAATGACAATGTAAATTGCTACTGTTTCTGGAGGCCTTACTAGGTACCAAGTTGCATACTGAATATTTTATTTATTCTACCTTGTTTAACAAAGGTGTGAGAAAATGAGCAACTTCTTGGGAACTGGTATCAGCAGGGGAAAGCTAGTGACAGTTAAGGTGGGGAAATGGGGAGGAGGTTCAAAGAGGAGTCTGAGGACACAAGGGAGTCTGTGGATAACGGGGAGTACGAGAGTGTGGGGTATAAGGGTTTGGGATGAGCGCGCATGGGAAAAAGCATTACAAAGACGACAATATTGGAGGAAAAGAATACCCAGTGGGTTGGAATGCAAAGACAAAATAAAGCATAACCAAAAGAATGCCTAACTCAGATATGTTTGCTTGAGGACATTAAGTGAGTGATTTTGGAATTGACCTAATGGTAATAATGCTGTATGCAAAACCTGGAGTGCAGGGATCCAAGAGAAGAATCTAATACAACGTGTGCTGACAACTGAATGGTTTGAACACACCAGGGTGGGTTGGATGTGTTGGACAGACTTGGTCTTTGTGAGTTCTTGCGGCTTGAGGACTGGCAGACCTAGTATGTCGACCTTTAAGCTCATCATGAGACTATATGAATCCATCACTCAAACTGGGAATGACAAAATCCTCCTTCTCATGCATCCAATTTGCATTTATGAACACATGGCCATAAAGAGAAGAAATAATGATGTGCATATGTGTGTGTGTTAAAATAATATTCGAAAATGGGCTAATGCTTGACCTTACCTTGGGCTGTGCAAATAAAAGCAAACCACCTGAAGAGGGAAAGGACTGTTTCGAGGGAAAAAAAAAAAAAAAAAAAAAGCCCACTCAATGTGTGGACAGTTTAACTGTGCAGTTAATTACAGGAAAAAGAATGTACAGAAGCCATCTTACATACTCCTTAAATTCCTTAAAATCTTTATGTTGTTGCCATATTTCTATATGCATATTTTTGTCATAACCTCTTTAGTATCCTGATTTCTAAAAGATGGTGGAAATCTAAAAAGACGGTGAATGCAGTCAAGAGCAAAGCTCTTAAAATCCTACCCCACTTCTACATTCTATGAGAATGTTTAGAATTTCTATTTTTCTATTACTTTAGCAACAGAGTGAATGAGTCTTTTAATTCACACCAACATCTTCTGCTAATAATCAGATTGGTCACTTAGGTGACAGAAAAAATATATGTGTAAAATTGGGGAAAATAATTGGTAAGGATATAAAAGAGGGGGGATATACTAATTAAAGTTACTTACTTACTACAGCCTTCCCCCCTACAAATGATACAAAAAATATACCTCAAATTTGTACCTGTATTGATTTACTCGAGCTACCATAACAAAGTACCACAGATTGGGTGGTTTAAAGAACTTTAATTAATTTTCTCATTTTCTGGAGGCTAAAAGTCCAAGAATAAGACGTCTACTGGTTTCTTCTGAGGCCTCTCTCCTTGGCCTGCACATGGCATCTTCTCCCTGTGTCTGACATGATCTTCTCTCTATGTGTGCCTGTGTCCAAATTTTCTCTTCCTGTAATGACACCAGTCGTATTGAATTGGGGCCCACCCTAATGGCTTCATTTTACCTTAATTATCTCTTTGAAGATCCTATCTCCAAATTAAGTCACATTCTAAGTTACTGTGGGTTAGGACTTTAACATATGAGTTTTGGGGAGCACATAATTAAGCCTATAACAGTGCCCTTCCAAAAGATTCTGAATTTTAAGTCAGTGAAGATTTTTTGAGCTTTAATTAGTAGGGGTTTCTGGCTACTACAGACAACTTCACAACACATTCTATGGAAACAGATGCATGGATAGGAGGGCAGGTCTCTTCAGCATCCTCATCCTTGCTCTGGGAATGTTGGCTGCATCATCAGCCTAGAGAAAGTGCCTAACTGAGATGTCTAGTCCCTGTAGGACAGGCATCAGGGAAGTGGCAAATTCTCACATTGCCCAAAGTGCTGTCACTTGACAAGGATGAGGGAAATAATAGCAAATCATGAATAAATGAATCCATCATTGGGTACCAACTCTCAGGTCACTCCTGAGCTATGTATGAAAACAGTTTGTGACCCGAGGTTTAGATTTCTGTCCCTATGTTAGGTTTTAACCATACAGGGAATCTATCATGTACTTAATGGGCTACTGGGCTGGGCCTTAGAGTTGTTCCTGAGCTCTGTTTCCAGCCAAACGATGGAGCCGAACCCTGCTATATATGAAATCACATTAAATAGACCTCAGCATCTAAGACAGGCAGCACTGTGGGGATGAAAATACACATAACTAATTTTTTTTTTCCTTTTTGTCTTTTTTTACTGACCGGCAATGGGATCGCAACCCTCGGTGTTGCGCCCGCACCGTGCTCAGCCAGTGAGCAGGAACCGGTCTCCACATGGGATCCGAACCCTCGGCGGGAGCGCCGCCACGCTCCCAAGCGGCGCACTCTCCAGTGCGCCACCAGGCCGGCCCACGCATAACTAATTTTTAACAACCACAGCTTAACACAAAGAATGAGAAAAAGTGTCTGATGAGGGTGGAGGGTGGGAAGTCTGAAGGCTGTGGGTAGAGCAGAGGGGAGCTCTGAGAGAAGGCCCAGGGTAATATATTTAGTCAGCAATGGTGAAATTACTACCCCTCTTCCAGGAAATGAGTCAAGGTTGGAAGATGGGGTGGGAGTTTTATGACATATTGCAGCTGCGAGAAGGAGCTTAATGAATTGTGGTAAGGGATGTGAAGAGACTTTCCAGGCAAACGTTCATAAAGTGAATCTCTCAGGACCACGGAGCTCCACCCAGCACGAGCTGGCCCAGTGGAAAAGTTACAGCTTAAGGATTGCTCAACACGTAGCATATCAGACATGTTGTACCCTTTGTCTGACAGGACCAGTTTCATTTATCCCCATCCTGGCATTTCAGGAAGCCCCATGGTCCACCCCTCCACCCCAGAATCCCGTTTCCCCGTTCTTCAGCCACACGGGGCCGTTCCACACGTCACACACAATCTCAGTGCTTCCTCTGCCCACGCTCTTGTGTGTGTCATTTCTTCTCTTGAAACTCCCATCTTTTTGATCCTCACTTAGGCTTATTAAGCGTCAATTCCTTTACGAAGATCCTTCTAATTGGATGTTTCCTCATCCTCCTCTTGACACCTGTAGCATTTTATACAAGTGATGAAGTTCAACTCATTTAATCATATTTTAGGATTACCTTGCCCTAATCTATTCCCATTTCCAATAGATTATTTAACTTCATAAAGATATGGATTTTTATTTTCACTTTCTTTGGATCCTTGCCTATACTTAGCACTACTCTTATATATAGAACGTGCATGATGAATACTTGTTGAATAAAACTGAATTGATATTTGTTGAATGCTATGGAATTGATGCTGTGAAAATGGCTCCCTTTCTGTGGGAACTCCCTTACTGAAAAGTGGGACCAGGGTTCCCTGCAAGGACCAGGGCTGGACTAGAAGTGTAGTGGGGTGAATCTGATGCTGGGGTTGTAGAGTATGGTGTAAAGGCATTGACAAGACAGCACCTCAGGGTGAAGCCTGGGTTGAGAGTGAAACAGATAGTTCAAAAGAAGCATCAGCAGAAGAGGCAGAAACCAACAGTCCACAGGATGGAGTGGGCCGGCTGGGGAGAGGAGTGGCGAGGAGGTATGGCTGGAGAGTCTCCTCGGAGATGCGGAGGTAGAAAAGTTGGAACCCGCTCGGTGAAGAACTGTTGAGAGGAGTAAGCTCTTTAGAACACTTGCCTTCTTTATTGTTTCCTCCAGTGAGATTTCAAACCAATGTTTTCTACTTTCTTAGTTCAGATATCATCGATACAGCTTCCTAGAAATTCTGACCTGCCAGGCTGTGGGGGGTCATCTTAATGACCTAGGCAGAGTCAGTTTTAACTGTTCCTTTAATAGTAAGCCTTCAAAGTGGTCTTCCAATGCCTCATTGTTATCTGTCCCTTGCTACAACCCTGCAAACTGGGTGAGGGGAGTGGATTTCCCTAATGCTCATCCAGTTGAGTGGTATGGAAAACCACAGATGCCTCATCCTTTCAGCAATGGAAAACCTCAACTTGCCAGGCCTCCTAGAATTTGAATGTCAGCTTGTGTTTCTTTGACTTTGATTTTCTTCTGGGTTCTAAATCTAGTGGTTATGGTGAGACATGGTGAAAAGAGTTCTGAAACTAATATATACCTAGTGCAAGCTCCACTTTTTTTACTGAAAAACTTTGTGATTTAAGATTACTCTTTCTGGGTTTCCAATACCTTGCTTTTAAAATGAGATAATAATCCCAAGTAGCCCTATTTGTAAAATCTTGAAGGTAGTGAACTGGATACAATAGGTTCTTGAGGCTATTTTCTTTAGGTAGTTAGTTAATTACTATTTCTCGAGCACTTGTTTGCAAGTGGCTGGTGTTATAGGACTGAACAGGACAGTGCTGTTCCCTCAACGTGCCCACACTCTGTGCTTTGGGCTGCTTATCCCATCGAATGGATTTGCCTTGAGGAATGCATGCTTTCACGATTCTAGCAAGTCTCTGCACCCCAGAAAAAATATTAACAGTGAAATCATTGATCTCTGTCTCATTAGTTTGTAAATATTTCTGTAAAATGAAGGTGATTTAAAAAAAAAACTACTTGACAAGACTGTGTCAAGGATGAAATGAAATGTGACTTATAAGGGATTTGTGGGCTGTGAAAGTCTTCAGCAGCGTAAATGACCATTATGACCATTTGTTCTGCAGACCCAGGAGGAGGCCTCCTCCTGCCCTGGTCCGAGTGAGACCAAGAAAGGAAATGGGAAGGACTGGTGACTTTCCATGCTGTGCCTGCCCTCTAGGGGCTGAGATCCACAGCCACTTCCTGGAAGGGGTGGCCCAGAGAGGAATGGAGGAAGCGGGTTGGGTGGGTAAAGGGTTCAGCAGGGAAATCAGCCTTGTCCTCAGCCTCTTCCTCTGTGGGAGACGTGGCCCACACCCCCTTTCAAGTGCTCCTTATAGTGGAAGGCACGAGTCTTTGTAATTAGATAGGCCTGGCCCTGTCATTTACAACCAACCTGAGTCAAATTACATAACCATTTGCATAATGGGAAAAATAATATCTAATCTGAAAGTTGTGAAGATTAAGAGAACTAATTTATGTAAAATAGTCTTCCCAGTGTCTGGCACTTTTTAAACATTTTTTTAAAAGCTTTTATTTCCTTCAAACTTTATTCATATTTCAGGGTTCATATTGGCAGGATACTTGGGACTGAAAATATATATTTAATCTTGATTTGGATCATTGTAGATGCTTCTCCAAGAAGCAGAATGTTCCCTCTCTAAGCCTTTCAAAGGGAAAACGGCTGCCCTGGAATTGATAAGTTCTACAATGATGGGGTTAGATAAATCTGCTCGTTGAAGCTGGTTCTCATTTTCCTTTTTAGATTTGTAGGTCTACTTGCTGCTTTAGCTGGGGACTGTTTCCTGCCCAGCAGGGCTTTTGAATGGGACTGTTCAATGAGGCCTCAGGAGCCTCTGAGGCAAAGGACTGTCTTGTCATCTAGGCATATGGCCAGAACAGGTCTGCTTCCAAAGCTGCGTGTGAGTGACCCACACTGGGCGACCATTCTCTCCCCTGTCCCTCTGCTCCACATCCAACACTGAAGGGTGAGGCTTAGTCATGTCACTCTCTCTGTGCTTTGTTGGGAAAGGGCATATCAGAGGAAGTAGACATAATGTGGCATTTCCAAGGTGGGTTTTTTAGTACCCTCAGAAATTTTCAGGCACTTGATGGCATGGGACCTTAAATCTCCCAGAGGTAACGAATTGAGTGATTCAGGCAAGTTACTCAGCCTCCCTGTGGTGCACTGTCATGAGCAGGGACTGGCTCACAAGAGCTGATGGAGCCTCTCCTCAACCCCGCAGGGGAGTGAAGGTCTGAAGGAGATAAGGGAATGAGCTATCCCGCTGTCTAGGGGAAAACCAGTCCAGGCAGAAGGAACAAACAAGGGCGTGGCACACGTTTGAGAAACATCAAGAAGGCTGGTCTGACTAGAGTGGAGCCAGCAAAGGAAGATCTGAGGTCAGAGAAGTAGCTGTGCTCGCAAGGACTCTAGCCTATTCTCTGAGTGGGGTGGAAAGCCGTGTTTGCATAGAAGAGTTGAAGAAGAGAAGAGTGGAAGAGCTGATGTGTTTACTGGAATCATCTGGGTTCTGTGTTATGACCATCTGGTTGTAGGAGGAGAGGGGCAGAAGCAGGAAGAACAGAAATTCCTTACACTGCATGACAGACTTTTACAGATGTGGTTACAGTAAGGGTCTGAAGAGGGGAAGATTATTCTGGATTTTCCAGGTGGATCCAATGTAATCACAATGGTTTTTCCAAAGAGAGTGAGTGTCAGAAGCAGAGATTTGAAGGTGCTACTCTGCTGGCTTTGGAGTTGGAGGAAGAGGACCACAAGTTAAGAAATGCAGGCAGCCTCTGGAGGAAGGAAAAGACAAGGAAATGGGCTCCCCCAAGCCTTCAGAAGGCATGGAGCCCTGCTGACAACTTGATTTAAGACCCGTGTTGGACTTCTGGTCTTTCCATAAGATAATAAATTTATGGTGTAGTTTTAAGTCGAAAAAAAAAAAAAAAGAAAGAAAGAAATTCTTGCAATCATCTAAGTAAGAAACGCCCATGGCATGAACAAGTTTGGCGGTGATGAAGGGGATAGGATCCCACATATAATGTGCAAATAAAGCCCAGAGATCTTCTGATAGATTGTGTGTGGGGTGTGAGAGAAAGAGAGAAGTCAAAGAAGAGTCCACGTACTTTAGCCTGAGTAACTAGAAGGATTAAGTTGCCATTACTAAAATTCAAGGACGGTGGCAGGAGCCGGTATTGGGAGGAGACTCAAGAGTTGAACTTTGGGCACATTTAGTTTGAGATGCCTCATAGACATTCAAGAGGGGATGTCAGTTTGATATTTGGCTACATAACCTGGAGGTCAGGGAAAAAGTTCAAGCTTGAGATAAAAATGTAAAAGCCTTCAGCATAGAGATGGTGTTTAAAGCCAGGATATTAGATGAAATCACCAGGGAGCTGAGTATAGGTAGAGTCTGAGTCCTACGCTCTGGGCACTCCAATGTTTAGAGGTCATGGAGAAACAGGCAGAAAGGCAGAATCAAACCAGGAGCCAAGGGAAGAAAGGATCACAAAAACAGGGAATAGTCAACTGTTTCAAATGGTATTGACAGGTCAAGTAAGATGAGGTCATAGGATTGGCTATTTAATTCAGCAACATAGAGGTCATTACTGACCTTAACAATGCAACTTTGACATAGTGCCCCATATCCAGACTATAAAATCAATATCGTAGCTCGGTAATTTGGTTACATTTCTTTCTATAACACTGATATGTGAACTTTTTAGATAGAAAGAACATGATGCCTTGCTCATTTCTGTGTCCCAGAGTGCTCGACAAATATTTGTGGAATGAATGTGTGAATACATAAAAAGGGGTATTTTAGGTATTGGCCTAGGCTGCCCATTATCAGGTTGCCATCATCCCCAGACTATGGGGCCAGAAAGAGATCTGTTACCAGACAAGACTGTGCTTAAATCACCCAGGGATATAGAGGACCATTTATCTTATTCTGAATGACACTGTCATTCCATAAGGCTCATTTTTGCATATCACCATCATCCAATGACCACATTCTGTTCATTTTGCCCTCACAGTTCATCTTAGAATGATTCTTCTGCTTTTACTTATCAACTTCTCATATACCCATCATTACAGGCTCCCTCAGACCATCTGCATATTGCTGTAAGACTAATTGTCTTCATGCTCAGTCTTCTGAGGACCTTAGGTGGCTTCTTCCTCCTGTATATTATGCTTTTTATCCTTTTCTGTCTTTGAAGGATGCTTCTCATTTAATCAAACAATGGGAGATATCTACTGGGTGGGGTGGTGTGCCAGCTGGAAGTTACTCTTTGGAGATAAGTGGTGAGCAAGTTAGACATGGCGACTGCCCTTAGGGAGCTTGTGGTCTAATGAGATTATGTGGCAGAGACTATAAACAAGCAATTACAGGAAAGGGTGATAAATGCCATGAGAGGGAGAGTGTCCTCTTCGCCTGTGTTGTCCAGGGTTCTATCCTAGGTCCTCCTTTCCTCACTCTATATGCGTTCCCAGGTGATTTCATTCACTCTCTGGGATTCAGTCAATGACTCTCAATCACAAATCTCCAGCTCAATTTTTTCTAAACATATCCAACCAACATCTGTTGGATCTCTCCTTTTGGGAGTCTCACAATCACCCTCAAAGTCAACACGTCAAAAACAGAAACAATCACCCCCCATCCCCAACCCCCAAACACACCAACACCTGGTTCTTCTGTGCTCTGGTCCACCATTGTGTGCAGCACCAATGAGCCAGCTGCCCACGCAGACGCCAGGCTCTAGCCTTCCCTTCCTGGTCGACCTCTGCCCAGTTTTAGCAACTTGTCACTAGTTCTACTACTCCCTTCTCCTAAGTATCTCTTGGATCACCTCAGTTACCTCCATTCTCACTGAAATCACCAATAAATAGCAACTATAACTTTATCGGACCTTTATTATGTACCAGGCCCACAGTAAGTGCTTTAAATGTTTCCATATTTAATTCTTAGAACAATTGGGTAGGCTCCAGAGAGCTCTAGTGCTATTCCCGTTGTTACAGATGAGGAAGCTGAGTACAGAGAGGTTAAATACTTTGCAGAAGGTCATGTGAATGGTAGGTGACAGAGCTTCGTGGTATGCACCTGTGTTATGAACCACTGAGACCTTAGTTTAGGCAGCTGTCAGCTCTCGAGATTTCTGCAACAACAGCCTCCAACCGTGCCTTTTCTAAGCCTCAGTTCACACCAGAATAGAGTGATATTTCTACTTAAAGTTCTCCAGTTGCTCCCCGTTACCCTTAGGACAAGTTTCCATGTCCATACTGCAGCTTTTGCTGTTGTTCTCCATGGTCTGACCTCTGATTACTTTTTAGGGCCTCTCATTCCCTCCCTCCTCCACCTACCACACAGCCCTCAAGCACTTTATTTAGCTTTTTCTTTTATTAAAGGAATTATTGTTATATACTAAAATAATATTTCATATTTAATATCCCTTCCCTCTAACCTTCCCTCCAAATTTTACTGTGTATTTTTTCTTTTTTTAATTTTAATTTTTATTTACTTTTAATTGACAATAATTATGTATATTTATGGGATACAATATATTTTGATCTATGTATACATTATAGAAATATTCAATCAAGATAATGAACGTACCCATCACCTCATACTTATTTTTTATTGGTGAGAATATTTAAAACCTACTCTCTTAGCAATTTTCAAATATACAATGTATTGTTATTAACTATCATCACCATGCTATATAATAGATTTCTAGAACTTCTCCTGGTCCACCACCCCATCCCCAGCTCCTGGTAACCACCATTCTTACTCTCGGCTTCTATGAGTTGGATTTTTAAAGATTCTACAGGTAAGTAAGATTATGTGGTATTTGGTTTTTTGTGCCTGGTTTATATCACTCAGCATCATGTCCTCCAGGTCCATCCCTGTTGTCACAAATGAAAGAATTTCTTTCTTGTTGAAGGCTGTGTAGTATTCCGCTGTGTATGTACAGCACATTTTCTTCATCCCTTCATCCATTGACAAATGCTCAGGTTGCTTTCGTGTTTTGGCTGTTGTGAATAGTGCTGCAGTGACCATCGGAGTGCAGACATCTCTTTGACATACTGATTTCATTTCCTTTAGCTGTATTCTCAGTGCTGGGATTGCTGGATCATATAGTAGTTCTATTTTTAGTTTTTTGAGGAACCTCCATACTGTTTTCCATAACAGTTGTACTAATTTACATTCCCACCAACAGCAGGGTTTTCCCTTTTCTCCAAATCCTTGTCAACACTTGTTATCTTTGGTGTTTTTGATAACAGCCATCCTAACAAGTGTGAGGTGACATCTCATTGTGGTTTTAATTTGCATTTCCCTGATAATTAGTGATGTTGAGCATTTTTTTTATATGCCTGTTGGAAATTTGTATGCCTTGTTTTGAGAAATGTCTATTCAGGTCCTTTGCCCATTTTTAAAACCATGTTATTTGTTTTCTTGCTATTGAATTCTTTGAATTTCTTATGTATTTGGGATATTAACCCCTTATCAGATGTATAATTTGCAAATATATTCTCCCAATAAATAAGATGTCTCTTCACTCTATTGTTTCCTTTTCTGTGCAGAAGTTTTTTAATTTGATATGATTGCATTTGATAATTTTTGCTTTTGCAGTCATATCTACAAAAATCATTGTCCGGATCAATCATTGCTTGTTCATCTCCCCAATAGCCCATAAGGTCTGTAACAGAATCTACTGAATCAACCTTATTCAACTTATATTCTCAAGGACCAACATTGCTCTTGGAACCCCGCTGGTACTAAATTAATATTTGTTGGACAAATGCTTATCAAATGCAGGGAAATGCTGTAATTGATTTTCTGTGTTTCTCAGAGAATACGATGTGATGAGAGGTTATGTGTAGTGTTTCTTTGTAGGATTGCCACAGTCTTATATATATAACTGTGTGTGTGTGTGTGTGTGTGTGTGTGTGTGTGTGTGTGTACACACAGCCACTACCTTTTTTCTCCATGGGATCATTCTTAGTTTGGTTTGCTTGGCTTTGCACACCTGGAAATTGAATTTTTAATAAAGAACTTTCTTGCCTTTGCACTCCCACAGGCACAGGTCCTTTTTTTTAAAAGATCTTAAACTAAAGATCTTTCTCACCTTCCAGCCTCTTCTCTCTGAACCCTCAGGCTAGTGAACTCAAACTACTTATGACTGGCATGTGACTTAAGAATTATTTTGGAGATATCTTAAAACTAGGTTTTACCTGGTCTTGGTCTGGGCCTGCTGTCTGAATCTCTAGGAGAGGGGCCTAGTTCTCCAGGTGGTTCTGATGCAGATCCAAGTTTGGGAACCTCTGAGACTCAGCCCTACATGAGGTGCAGCTATCATTTTTGCCACTAGATGTCAGGCTTTAGTGTCCACTCTGTGGTTACAGCACAGAAAACCTGTTAGCCATCACCCCGCTCTCACCCCAAGGGAAATTCAGTATGCTTTGGGCCAAGTGCTAGGATAGGTATTTTCATATGCATTATCCCATTGAGCATCGCAAACACACTGCCAGTTAGGGATCATTATCCCCAATTTACAGATGAAGAAACTGAGACCCAGTGGGATAACACAGTGGCTGGTTGAATTGGGATACTACTGAGGTCATGTCCTTTCCATTTAACCATGCTTCCTTAATCTGGTTGGCTTAGACAATTAACCGTCTTTCATGTTGGAGGAGTTCAGCAAATATTTGTTTAACACACTAACAAACAAAAACCTTAAGAGCAGAACCAGGTGAAATCTCTGGGTTCCTTCCTGAACAATTTTATTACAATAATTTAATCTTCATTTTCATTTTTGTTTTCATAAAAGAGCAAGGAGGGAAAAAAAAGTTAAATGAGGTGCTTCTTAAATTTCCTGGATATCCTTTGGAGATGAATAAGCAAAGGTACAATGTTGGATATACGGAGAAGCCCATCATATTCAGGATAACCAGTATGGCCGCCTATATAGAATGTGGTCTTTCGAGACCAGAAGGAATGAGGCCCATTGAGAGCTGTGGCTCTAAAATTGTGTCCCTCTGAGCCCGGAACTTCGCTGGCATGTGGTATGTTTGTCTCTCGTGTGTGGGGGAAGTTCTGCGCCTTGTACTTGTGTGAAAGGAGGGGAGCCAGGGAGGGAGGAAATAGAGAGGACTCAGGCCTTTCAGCCCGTTCAAAGAGAACATGCAAATGTTACTGACTCTATGTGGTGGTGCTCCACCCAGGACTCTATGTGGTGGTGCTCCACCCAGGACTCTATGTGGTGGTGCTCCACCCAGGACTCTATGTGGTGATGCTCCACCCAGGGCTCTATGTGGTGGTGCTCCACCCAGGGCTCTATGTGGTGGTGCTCCACCCAGGACTCTGGAAAGATGGTCTTTCCACCACCAAAAAGCAGGAACTGTTGTCTTAGGGTCATCCGCCAGACGGCTAGACAATTGTAATAGTTTGTATAGAATTTTCATCTGCATTAGCAACATATTTAGTTTAAATAAAACACTTTGAATTTATTCTTAACATGTTTCACCTTTAAGTTCCTCTAAAAAAAAAAAGAAAGGGCAGCCCAAGCTATTCTTTTCAAGACCCCGCCATGGCATGGACCG
>NW_007729891.1:16583-26958 GCF_000696425.1 Galeopterus variegatus
GTGTTGCGCCTGCACCGCGCTCAGCCAGTGAGTGGGAACCGGTCTCCACATGGGATCCGAACCCTCGGCGGGAGCGCCGCCACGCTCCCAAGCGGCGCACTCTCCAGTGCGCCACCAGGCCGGCCCACGCATAACTAATTTTTAACAACCACAGCTTAACACAAAGAATGAGAAAAAGTGTCTGATGAGGGTGGAGGGTGGGAAGTCTGAAGGCTGTGGGTAGAGCAGAGGGGAGCTCTGAGAGAAGGCCCAGGGTAATATATTTAGTCAGCAATGGTGAAATTACTACCCCTCTTCCAGGAAATGAGTCAAGGTTGGAAGATGGGGTGGGAGTTTTATGACATATTGCAGCTGCGAGAAGGAGCTTAATGAATTGTGGTAAGGGATGTGAAGAGACTTTCCAGGCAAACGTTCATAAAGTGAATCTCTCAGGACCACGGAGCTCCACCCAGCACGAGCTGGCCCAGTGGAAAAGTTACAGCTTAAGGATTGCTCAACACGTAGCATATCAGACATGTTGTACCCTTTGTCTGACAGGACCAGTTTCATTTATCCCCATCCTGGCATTTCAGGAAGCCCCATGGTCCACCCCTCCACCCCAGAATCCCGTTTCCCCGTTCTTCAGCCACACGGGGCCGTTCCACACGTCACACACAATCTCAGTGCTTCCTCTGCCCACGCTCTTGTGTGTGTCATTTCTTCTCTTGAAACTCCCATCTTTTTGATCCTCACTTAGGCTTATTAAGCGTCAATTCCTTTACGAAGATCCTTCTAATTGGATGTTTCCTCATCCTCCTCTTGACACCTGTAGCATTTTATACAAGTGATGAAGTTCAACTCATTTAATCATATTTTAGGATTACCTTGCCCTAATCTATTCCCATTTCCAATAGATTATTTAACTTCATAAAGATATGGATTTTTATTTTCACTTTCTTTGGATCCTTGCCTATACTTAGCACTACTCTTATATATAGAACGTGCATGATGAATACTTGTTGAATAAAACTGAATTGATATTTGTTGAATGCTATGGAATTGATGCTGTGAAAATGGCTCCCTTTCTGTGGGAACTCCCTTACTGAAAAGTGGGACCAGGGTTCCCTGCAAGGACCAGGGCTGGACTAGAAGTGTAGTGGGGTGAATCTGATGCTGGGGTTGTAGAGTATGGTGTAAAGGCATTGACAAGACAGCACCTCAGGGTGAAGCCTGGGTTGAGAGTGAAACAGATAGTTCAAAAGAAGCATCAGCAGAAGAGGCAGAAACCAACAGTCCACAGGATGGAGTGGGCCGGCTGGGGAGAGGAGTGGCGAGGAGGTATGGCTGGAGAGTCTCCTCGGAGATGCGGAGGTAGAAAGGTTGGAACCCGCTCGGTGAAGAACTGTTGAGAGGAGTAAGCTCTTTAGAACACTTGCCTTCTTTATTGTTTCCTCCAGTGAGATTTCAAACCAATGTTTTCTACTTTCTTAGTTCAGATATCATCGATACAGCTTCCTAGAAATTCTGACCTGCCAGGCTGTGGGGGGTCATCTTAATGACCTAGGCAGAGTCAGTTTTAACTGTTCCTTTAATAGTAAGCCTTCAAAGTGGTCTTCCAATGCCTCATTGTTATCTGTCCCTTGCTACAACCCTGCAAACTGGGTGAGGGGAGTGGATTTCCCTAATGCTCATCCAGTTGAGTGGTATGGAAAACCACAGATGCCTCATCCTTTCAGCAATGGAAAACCTCAACTTGCCAGGCCTCCTAGAATTTGAATGTCAGCTTGTGTTTCTTTGACTTTGATTTTCTTCTGGGTTCTAAATCTAGTGGTTATGGTGAGACATGGTGAAAAGAGTTCTGAAACTAATATATACCTAGTGCAAGCTCCACTTTTTTTACTGAAAAACTTTGTGATTTAAGATTACTCTTTCTGGGTTTCCAATACCTTGCTTTTAAAATGAGATAATAATCCCAAGTAGCCCTATTTGTAAAATCTTGAAGGTAGTGAACTGGATACAATAGGTTCTTGAGGCTATTTTCTTTAGGTAGTTAGTTAATTACTATTTCTCGAGCACTTGTTTGCAAGTGGCTGGTGTTATAGGACTGAACAGGACAGTGCTGTTCCCTCAACGTGCCCACACTCTGTGCTTTGGGCTGCTTATCCCATCGAATGGATTTGCCTTGAGGAATGCATGCTTTCACGATTCTAGCAAGTCTCTGCACCCCAGAAAAAATATTAACAGTGAAATCATTGATCTCTGTCTCATTAGTTTGTAAATATTTCTGTAAAATGAAGGTGATTTAAAAAAAAAACTACTTGACAAGACTGTGTCAAGGATGAAATGAAATGTGACTTATAAGGGATTTGTGGGCTGTGAAAGTCTTCAGCAGCGTAAATGACCATTATGACCATTTGTTCTGCAGACCCAGGAGGAGGCCTCCTCCTGCCCTGGTCCGAGTGAGACCAAGAAAGGAAATGGGAAGGACTGGTGACTTTCCATGCTGTGCCTGCCCTCTAGGGGCTGAGATCCACAGCCACTTCCTGGAAGGGGTGGCCCAGAGAGGAATGGAGGAAGCGGGTTGGGTGGGTAAAGGGTTCAGCAGGGAAATCAGCCTTGTCCTCAGCCTCTTCCTCTGTGGGAGACGTGGCCCACACCCCCTTTCAAGTGCTCCTTATAGTGGAAGGCACGAGTCTTTGTAATTAGATAGGCCTGGCCCTGTCATTTACAACCAACCTGAGTCAAATTACATAACCATTTGCATAATGGGAAAAATAATATCTAATCTGAAAGTTGTGAAGATTAAGAGAACTAATTTATGTAAAATAGTCTTCCCAGTGTCTGGCACTTTTTAAACATTTTTTTAAAAGCTTTTATTTCCTTCAAACTTTATTCATATTTCAGGGTTCATATTGGCAGGATACTTGGGACTGAAAATATATATTTAATCTTGATTTGGATCATTGTAGATGCTTCTCCAAGAAGCAGAATGTTCCCTCTCTAAGCCTTTCAAAGGGAAAACGGCTGCCCTGGAATTGATAAGTTCTACAATGATGGGGTTAGATAAATCTGCTCGTTGAAGCTGGTTCTCATTTTCCTTTTTAGATTTGTAGGTCTACTTGCTGCTTTAGCTGGGGACTGTTTCCTGCCCAGCAGGGCTTTTGAATGGGACTGTTCAATGAGGCCTCAGGAGCCTCTGAGGCAAAGGACTGTCTTGTCATCTAGGCATATGGCCAGAACAGGTCTGCTTCCAAAGCTGCGTGTGAGTGACCCACACTGGGCGACCATTCTCTCCCCTGTCCCTCTGCTCCACATCCAACACTGAAGGGTGAGGCTTAGTCATGTCACTCTCTCTGTGCTTTGTTGGGAAAGGGCATATCAGAGGAAGTAGACATAATGTGGCATTTCCAAGGTGGGTTTTTTAGTACCCTCAGAAATTTTCAGGCACTTGATGGCATGGGACCTTAAATCTCCCAGAGGTAACGAATTGAGTGATTCAGGCAAGTTACTCAGCCTCCCTGTGGTGCACTGTCATGAGCAGGGACTGGCTCACAAGAGCTGATGGAGCCTCTCCTCAACCCCGCAGGGGAGTGAAGGTCTGAAGGAGATAAGGGAATGAGCTATCCCGCTGTCTAGGGGAAAACCAGTCCAGGCAGAAGGAACAAACAAGGGCGTGGCACACGTTTGAGAAACATCAAGAAGGCTGGTCTGACTAGAGTGGAGCCAGCAAAGGAAGATCTGAGGTCAGAGAAGTAGCTGTGCTCGCAAGGACTCTAGCCTATTCTCTGAGTGGGGTGGAAAGCCGTGTTTGCATAGAAGAGTTGAAGAAGAGAAGAGTGGAAGAGCTGATGTGTTTACTGGAATCATCTGGGTTCTGTGTTATGACCATCTGGTTGTAGGAGGAGAGGGGCAGAAGCAGGAAGAACAGAAATTCCTTACACTGCATGACAGACTTTTACAGATGTGGTTACAGTAAGGGTCTGAAGAGGGGAAGATTATTCTGGATTTTCCAGGTGGATCCAATGTAATCACAATGGTTTTTCCAAAGAGAGTGAGTGTCAGAAGCAGAGATTTGAAGGTGCTACTCTGCTGGCTTTGGAGTTGGAGGAAGAGGACCACAAGTTAAGAAATGCAGGCAGCCTCTGGAGGAAGGAAAAGACAAGGAAATGGGCTCCCCCAAGCCTTCAGAAGGCATGGAGCCCTGCTGACAACTTGATTTAAGACCCGTGTTGGACTTCTGGTCTTTCCATAAGATAATAAATTTATGGTGTAGTTTTAAGTCGAAAAAAAAAAAAAAGAAAGAAAGAAATTCTTGTAATCATCTAAGTAAGAAACGCCCATGGCATGAACAAGTTTGGCGGTGATGAAGGGGATAGGATCCCACATATAATGTGCAAATAAAGCCCAGAGATCTTCTGATAGATTGTGTGTGGGGTGTGAGAGAAAGAGAGAAGTCAAAGAAGAGTCCACGTACTTTAGCCTGAGTAACTAGAAGGATTAAGTTGCCATTACTAAAATTCAAGGACGGTGGCAGGAGCCGGTATTGGGAGGAGACTCAAGAGTTGAACTTTGGGCACATTTAGTTTGAGATGCCTCATAGACATTCAAGAGGGGATGTCAGTTTGATATTTGGCTACATAACCTGGAGGTCAGGGAAAAAGTTCAAGCTTGAGATAAAAATGTAAAAGCCTTCAGCATAGAGATGGTGTTTAAAGCCAGGATATTAGATGAAATCACCAGGGAGCTGAGTATAGGTAGAGTCTGAGTCCTACGCTCTGGGCACTCCAATGTTTAGAGGTCATGGAGAAACAGGCAGAAAGGCAGAATCAAACCAGGAGCCAAGGGAAGAAAGGATCACAAAAACAGGGAATAGTCAACTGTTTCAAATGGTATTGACAGGTCAAGTAAGATGAGGTCATAGGATTGGCTATTTAATTCAGCAACATAGAGGTCATTACTGACCTTAACAATGCAACTTTGACATAGTGCCCCATATCCAGACTATAAAATCAATATCGTAGCTCGGTAATTTGGTTACATTTCTTTCTATAACACTGATATGTGAACTTTTTAGATAGAAAGAACATGATGCCTTGCTCATTTCTGTGTCCCAGAGTGCTCGACAAATATTTGTGGAATGAATGTGTGAATACATAAAAAGGGGTATTTTAGGTATTGGCCTAGGCTGCCCATTATCAGGTTGCCATCATCCCCAGACTATGGGGCCAGAAAGAGATCTGTTACCAGACAAGACTGTGCTTAAATCACCCAGGGATATAGAGGACCATTTATCTTATTCTGAATGACACTGTCATTCCATAAGGCTCATTTTTGCATATCACCATCATCCAATGACCACATTCTGTTCATTTTGCCCTCACAGTTCATCTTAGAATGATTCTTCTGCTTTTACTTATCAACTTCTCATATACCCATCATTACAGGCTCCCTCAGACCATCTGCATATTGCTGTAAGACTAATTGTCTTCATGCTCAGTCTTCTGAGGACCTTAGGTGGCTTCTTCCTCCTGTATATTATACTTTTTATCCTTTTCTGTCTTTGAAGGATGCTTCTCATTTAATCAAACAATGGGAGATATTCTAATTGTCTTCATGCTCAGTCTTCTGAGGACCTTAGGTGGCTTCTTCCTCCTGTATATTATGCTTTTTATCCTTTTCTGTCTTTGAAGGATGCTTCTCATTTAATCAAACAATGGGAGATATCTACTGGGTGGGGTGGTGTGCCAGCTGGAAGTTACTCTTTGGAGATAAGTGGTGAGCAAGTTAGACATGGCGACTGCCCTTAGGGAGCTTGTGGTCTAATGAGATTATGTGGCAGAGACTATAAACAAGCAATTACAGGAAAGGGTGATAAATGCCATGAGAGGGAGAGTGTCCTCTTCGCCTGTGTTGTCCAGGGTTCTATCCTAGGTCCTCCTTTCCTCACTCTATATGCGTTCCCAGGTGATTTCATTCACTCTCTGGGATTCAGTCAATGACTCTCAATCACAAATCTCCAGCTCAATTTTTTCTAAACATATCCAACCAACATCTGTTGGATCTCTCCTTTTGGGAGTCTCACAATCACCCTCAAAGTCAACACGTCAAAAACAGAAACAATCACCCCCCATCCCCAACCCCCAAACACACCAACACCTGGTTCTTCTGTGCTCTGGTCCACCATTGTGTGCAGCACCAATGAGCCAGCTGCCCACGCAGACGCCAGGCTCTAGCCTTCCCTTCCTGGTCGACCTCTGCCCAGTTTTAGCAACTTGTCACTAGTTCTACTACTCCCTTCTCCTAAGTATCTCTTGGATCACCTCAGTTACCTCCATTCTCACTGAAATCACCAATAAATAGCAACTATAACTTTATCGGACCTTTATTATGTACCAGGCCCACAGTAAGTGCTTTACATGTTTCCATATTTAATTCTTAGAACAATTGGGTAGGCTCCAGAGAGCTCTAGTGCTATTCCCGTTGTTACAGATGAGGAAGCTGAGTACAGAGAGGTTAAATACTTTGCAGAAGGTCATGTGAATGGTAGGTGACAGAGCTTCGTGGTATGCACCTGTGTTACGAACCACTGAGACCTTAGTTTAGGCAGCTGTCAGCTCTCGAGATTTCTGCAACAACAGCCTCCAACCGTGCCTTTTCTAAGCCTCAGTTCACACCAGAATAGAGTGATATTTCTACTTAAAGTTCTCCAGTTGCTCCCCGTTACCCTTAGGACAAGTTTCCATGTCCATACTGCAGCTTTTGCTGTTGTTCTCCATGGTCTGACCTCTGATTACTTTTTAGGGCCTCTCATTCCCTCCCTCCTCCACCTACCACACAGCCCTCAAGCACTTTATTTAGCTTTTTCTTTTATTAAAGGAATTATTGTTATATACTAAAATAATATTTCATATTTAATATCCCTTCCCTCTAACCTTCCCTCCAAACTTTACTGTGTATTTTTTCTTTTTTTAATTTTAATTTTTATTTACTTTTAATTGACAATAATTATGTATATTTATGGGATACAATATATTTTGATCTATGTATACATTATAGAAATATTCAATCAAGATAATGAACGTACCCATCACCTCATACTTATTTTTTATTGGTGAGAATATTTAAAACCTACTCTCTTAGCAATTTTCAAATATACAATGTATTGTTATTAACTATCATCACCATGCTATATAATAGATTTCTAGAACTTCTCCTGGTCCACCACCCCATCCCCAGCTCCTGGTAACCACCATTCTTACTCTCGGCTTCTATGAGTTGGATTTTTAAAGATTCTACAGGTAAGTAAGATTATGTGGTATTTGGTTTTTTGTGCCTGGTTTATATCACTCAGCATCATGTCCTCCAGGTCCATCCCTGTTGTCACAAATGAAAGAATTTCTTTCTTGTTGAAGGCTGTGTAGTATTCCGCTGTGTATGTACAGCACATTTTCTTCATCCCTTCATCCATTGACAAATGCTCAGGTTGCTTTCGTGTTTTGGCTGTTGTGAATAGTGCTGCAGTGACCATCGGAGTGCAGACATCTCTTTGACATACTGATTTCATTTCCTTTAGCTGTATTCTCAGTGCTGGGATTGCTGGATCATATAGTAGTTCTATTTTTAGTTTTTTGAGGAACCTCCATACTGTTTTCCATAACAGTTGTACTAATTTACATTCCCACCAACAGCAGGGTTTTCCCTTTTCTCCAAATCCTTGTCAACACTTGTTATCTTTGGTGTTTTTGATAACAGCCATCCTAACAAGTGTGAGGTGACATCTCATTGTGGTTTTAATTTGCATTTCCCTGATAATTAGTGATGTTGAGCATTTTTTTTATATGCCTGTTGGAAATTTGTATGCCTTGTTTTGAGAAATGTCTATTCAGGTCCTTTGCCCATTTTTAAAACCATGTTATTTGTTTTCTTGCTATTGAATTCTTTGAATTTCTTATGTATTTGGGATATTAACCCCTTATCAGATGTATAATTTGCAAATATATTCTCCCAATAAATAAGATGTCTCTTCACTCTATTGTTTCCTTTTCTGTGCAGAAGTTTTTTAATTTGATATGATTGCATTTGATAATTTTTGCTTTTGCAGTCATATCTACAAAAATCATTGTCCGGATCAATCATTGCTTGTTCATCTCCCCAATAGCCCATAAGGTCTGTAACAGAATCTACTGAATCAACCTTATTCAACTTATATTCTCAAGGACCAACATTGCTCTTGGAACCCCGCTGGTACTAAATTAATATTTGTTGGACAAATGCTTATCAAATGCAGGGAAATGCTGTAATTGATTTTCTGTGTTTCTCAGAGAATACGATGTGATGAGAGGTTATGTGTAGTGTTTCTTTTGTGAAGCACATGAAGTAAATTTACCCGATAATCAACATATGTGAATTCTGTACTGTTATACAGAGTGTGTGTACATGTGTATATATGTGTATATATCTTTATATACATATATGTGTATTTATATACATATGTACATATGCACACACATATACATATACAGTCATGCTTTGCTTTATGACGGGGAACATTCTCAGAAACGTGTCATTAAGTGATTCTGTCATAACACAAACATCATAGAGTGCACTTAGACAACCTAGGTGTGGTATAGCCTGTTAGACACTTCCAGCTCCTTTATAATCTTATGGGACCACCATCGCATATGCAGTCCATTGTGACTAAAACGTAGGATTGCCACAGTCTTATATATATAACTGTGTGTGTGTGTGTGTGTGTGTGTGTGTGTGTGTGTGTGCTTATATATATAACTGTGTGTGTGTGTGTGTGTGTGTGTGTGTATACACACAGCCACTACCTTTTTTCTCCATGGGATCATTCTTAGTTTGGTTTGCTTGGCTTTGCACACCTGGAAATTGAATTTTTAATAAAGAACTTTCTTGCCTTTGCACTCCCACAGGCACAGGTCCTTTTTTTTAAAAGATCTTAAACTAAAGATCTTTCTCACCTTCCAGCCTCTTCTCTCTGAACCCTCAGGCTAGTGAACTCAAACTACTTATGACTGGCATGTGACTTAAGAATTATTTTGGAGATATCTTAAAACTAGGTTTTACCTGGTCTTGGTCTGGGCCTGCTGTCTGAATCTCTAGGAGAGGGGCCTAGTTCTCCAGGTGGTTCTGATGCAGATCCAAGTTTGGGAACCTCTGAGACTCAGCCCTACATGAGGTGCAGCTATCATTTTTGCCACTAGATGTCAGGCTTTAGTGTCCACTCTGTGGTTACAGCACAGAAAACCTGTTAGCCATCACCCCGCTCTCACCCCAAGGGAAATTCAGTATGCTTTGGGCCAAGTGCTAGGATAGGTATTTTCATATGCATTATCCCATTGAGCATCGCAAACACACTGCCAGTTAGGGATCATTATCCCCAATTTACAGATGAAGAAACTGAGACCCAGTGGGATAACACAGTGGCTGGTTGAATTGGGATACTACTGAGGTCATGTCCTTTCCATTTAACCATGCTTCCTTAATCTGGTTGGCTTAGACAATTAACCGTCTTTCATGTTGGAGGAGTTCAGCAAATATTTGTTTAACACACTAACAAACAAAAACCTTAAGAGCAGAACCAGGTGAAATCTCTGGGTTCCTTCCTGAACAATTTTATTACAATAATTTAATCTTCATTTTCATTTTTGTTTTCATAAAAGAGCAAGGAGGGAAAAAAAAGTTAAATGAGGTGCTTCTTAAATTTCCTGGATATCCTTTGGAGATGAATAAGCAAAGGTACAATGTTGGATATACGGAGAAGCCCATCATATTCAGGATAACCAGTATGGCCGCCTATATAGAATGTGGTCTTTCGAGACCAGAAGGAATGAGGCCCATTGAGAGCTGTGGCTCTAAAATTGTGTCCCTCTGAGCCCGGAACTTCGCTGGCATGTGGTATGTTTGTCTCTCGTGTGTGGGGGAAGTTCTGCGCCTTGTACTTGTGTGAAAGGAGGGGAACCAGGGAGGGAGGAAATAGAGAGGACTCAGGCCTTTCAGCCCGTTCAAAGAGAACATGCAAATGTTACTGACTCTATGTGGTGGTGCTCCACCCAGGACTCTATGTGGTGGTGCTCCACCCAGGACTCTATGTGGTGATGCTCCACCCAGGGCTCTATGTGGTGGTGCTCCACCCAGGGCTCTATGTGGTGGTGCTCCACCCAGGACTCTGGAAAGATGGTCTTTCCACCACCAAAAAGCAGGAACTGTTGTCTTAGGGTCATCCGCCAGACGGCTAGACAATTGTAATAGTTTGTATAGAATTTTCATCTGCATTAGCAACATATTTAGTTTAAATAAAACACTTTGAATTTATTCTTAACATGTTTCACCTTTAAGTTCCTCTAAAAAAAAAAAGAAAAGAAAAAAGAAA
>NW_007729891.1:28442-42319 GCF_000696425.1 Galeopterus variegatus
CAGTGGCTCAATAAATATTCATTGAAAACTGGGACAGATACTTATTCAGTGGGAAGCTTGCACAGGGGAGGTGGGTAGGGTTGCTGCCCTGGATACAGCCTGGGGAAGCGGGTGTGACGGGCAGGTCAGAGGGCTGCAGGATGCAGGCGTCCCAACACCACAGCCTTAACATCTCAATGCTCTGAGAATGTTTGCAACTGGGCCACCTCTTCCTTCAGTTCCCAGTATCACCAAATCCAGGCCAATGAGCCAGGAGATTAATCAGCACCCTTCTTTCTCGGAGTCCCCAAACTGCTCAGAGTAACTGAAACGTTCTGTTTGTTGTGTGTGTGGATGCAGAAGTTTAGATTAATAAAAACCATTCTAAAAATTTTATTTAAGACTCTATTTATTAGATCTCTCTTTTCTCTCCCCCCCACCTTTCCTTTCCTAAGACTTCTGGAAAAGGAAGAATGTTTTGAGTACATATCGATAGGATAAAGAGAATAAGCAAAAATGTGGGTCTTTTGAAAATGAAATGAGTTTTTTAAGTGTTAAAAAAGAATGATAATTTCTAGTTTAAAAGCACTGAGTGCAAGGATAATTAAGCCAATAAATGTCTCACTTTTTGGACTCAAAAAGTGATAGTTCATTGACTAAATGGATTTTCAACTCAACAAAATTGCCTTTTAAAAAACAACTAAGACTGTCTTTCTCATGACAAGTGATTTATTTTTCCCGTCTCAGTTATTTCTTAAGCCCCAAAGTTTCTTTACATTTAAATAGGCTTCTGAGTATGGATTTTGGTGTAAATGTAGATAGTTCTTAAATTTCTTTCTGTATTCACAGAGCTATTCAATATTTTTTTCATAAGCATGCTTTGAACTGGACCACTGATTTTTATTTATGGTATCTCATTATGCTAATGCAACTTCACAGAGTCTTTGAAACTTGCTTTTAATAGTGGGAATACTGAAGGTCACCAAGTCACCAAGGAGCAAAGTACATAGAATGTGCTAGAAGCAACTCTTGCCTAGTTACAATTTTGGCTATGGCTGGCCTTAAAGGCATTACATGAAAATTACAGGGAGTATGTTACCTATGTAGGAAGGTTTCAGTGACGTGGTTTCTTGAAAACCTCAGAAAGTCCTTTGTAGTTCTGCACAGTTTGCCCCGGCACCTTCCTAGCAGTGTTGTATTCTTGCCAGGAGGTGGCGAGCTCCCAGTGACCATTGGAAGATGCAGAAGAAACCTGAGAAAGTTGGGGCAGAACCCTTGGGAAGTGGTTGACCAGATAGACGTGCTGGCATCATGGCTCATGAGATGAGAAAAAGAACAGCCTGTGCACATCTGTAAATTGTTTTGGATTGATGAAAACTCCATGATAGACACCTTGTATGTACTTTCCAAAAAAAAATTCTGCTGCAGCATTTTGTTTACATATTTACAGCACTGTTGGAAATGTTCATAATCATAGCCACAGGGAGACTGAAGAAAAATGCTTAAATTCTGTACCTGGCCAATCTGAGTGTTCAGAAAGCAACAGAGATTATTTCTGAATGCATTGTTTCTGCATTTCATATTCCATATTTGGATGTTATTTCATACTCTGATTAAGCAAATCATTTCTGATTCTTACTAATGCATTATGTTTGTTTTGGGGCTTTCCCCTTGAGAAGACATAATTATTGTATTTAAAATTGTATTTATGCATTTTCATAATATTACAGAAAACAGACAAGGAGCATCTATTTAACTCCCCTCCCACCACCCAATACACTCCCATCTTCCAAAACAAAGAAACATGGTCATAAATGTACATTACCACCAATAAAAAAAGGAAGTAAGGGGAAACATTTTTACGTATGGGATAGGCACTGGACTGGAGCTAGGAGAAATGACATGGCCCTATTCCTGCTAACCAGCAGTGTCATGTTGAAAAAAGTAACATCTTGGGGTCATAATTTCCTCACCTGTAAAACAAGAAGGGTGGGCCAGATGATTTGTATAGCTCTTCAAGCTCCAGATCTAGGATTAGAGGTCAGGGGACAGCAGAAAGCTGCAGTGAGAGTGTAGTACATTGCGGGCTCATACACATTGTGAATTGTGATCAAGAACATTCTACAGACTGTCTTCACTCGGAACATAGCTCCCAGAAGGAGGGAGAAAGAGGAGAGAGACTAAAACAAGGAAAAGAGTTTGTGGTTAAAAACAAACAAACAAACAAAAAACCAGAAATTAATGCCAACTTGTAAAACTCACTTGTTTATGCATCAATACGCACACTCATGGTGTATGGATAGGTAAAACAGGTAAAAGAGGATAAATAATTTTTTAAAAGGAGACTGTTTACATATAACCCAAAGCAATCCACGCAGTGTTTTATTTAAAGTGTTCCACAATCCAGGGCTGGCTGGTGAGCTCTGTTGATTAGAGCGTGGTGCTAATAACACCGAGGTCCAGGGCTCAATCCCTGTACTGGCCAACCACCAAACAAATAAATAAATAAATATGAATAAAATAAAATAAATTGTTCCACAGTCCAGAGTGCTTAGTAGATGAGAGTTTCTGGATGATCAATTTACTGGGACACCTAAAGATTAATAAATCTTTTAAATTTTGTAATTCATTGTTAGTGGGAAACTCACTAAAATACACATTTCCTTGTCTTATTAGACAGAGTAGACTAAATGGAACATCATGTTTCAGTATAATTAACCCTTGGGAATATAAGTATCTGTCATTACTCAGTTTGTGCTCCAGCTGTTCCTTGTGCTCAGTTTACAGCTGGAGATGCAGATGCAGACGTAGATTGTATTAGACTATGGGCTGAAGGAGAGTAGACATAACTGTGGTCCTGAAACGTGGTTTGGTTTTTGTTGCTTGGGAAATTCCCTGCCATTAATTTGCATCACAGTCATTTCCCTGCTTCTCATAAAGGTGGCTGAGGCTACAACAGCTAAATGAATTCCTGAGGAATTCAGCCCAGGTGCCTCTCAGAACATTAATGATCTAATTCAGGCGATCTTTCTAATTATTGCTATTAGGACCTTTTACTCGTAAGCACTGTTCAATATGCCGTTACGCATATCCTGGAACACAGGCTTCTTGTCACATGGGCCACCCCTTTTCTCTCAGTGTCAATTATAGTGTCCCTTCTCCTCTTTCCTTTAGTCTTCCACCAGCGCTTTTTGCTTTGGGGTACAAACCACCCTAACCTAACAGCCAACCTGGGTTGTCTTTTCTTCCTGGCTGATGAATCGGCCAGTTGTAATGTGTTAGTATAATCTTCAGGTGTTTGACTCAAACACTGGTTTATTGGCTACTGGGTGTTCAAGAACCTTTTTACTAAAGAGGTAATTAAAATGATTAACAAAACACATCATTAACATACCAGCCACTACTACAGTTCTCCAAATAAACTGGATTTGTTGGTTTACAACATGTATCGCTCCCCCTCTCTCCAAATATACAAAGTTTTCCCTATCTCCAGTGACTCCTATTACAATTGTCAGGCCAGGTCTCCAAGGTGCAAGGAGTGGTAGATGACAGGACAGTAGTGATATTGCCACTCCTTATGATGAAGCCTGACACTCACGGGAAGTGTTTGTTGGTTTGTTTGTTTGTTAAAAAAATAAAATAAAAAGCCCAAGTTGCACAGCTGACAAGAAGTAGACTTGGGGTTGTTTCACTAACATCTTAGATATAAATTTGCCTAGACGTAATCTATGACTTAAAGACAATAGAATCATTTCCATAACAACACATTCAAGATATTTCTATTAGAATTCATAATGTTTTCCCTTGTTTCTTATTGATTTACTCATAGTCAGGGAAATGTTTGGTTTTGCTACATGCATAAGCATGATATTGGAATTCTTTTAAATTTATTATTTACTTTAAAGCTTTTTATCAGTTACTGTTTTTTGTTTATGTGTATTTCTGCTCTATATCTTTGAAATAATTTCAAATTTACTGTCTTGCTACTTCCTTTTTCAATTTTTACTGATATATTACTTTGTCCAGAGTACTATAAGAATCCATTCGCATATAATTTACATTATGACAAGCTTTTCAGGTACAAGCATTTTCTGAAAAACAAGATTGTTATTTGCATTTACTGTATTATATAAAAGATGTAGGATTTTATTCATCAGTAAATTTGTTGCATTTGACATTTATTGATGTCAATATATTTCTTTTTAGCCATACAGTTTTATACCTTTGGCCCAGAATTGTTGGAATATTGCTGCATCTATAGATTATAATTTTTGTATTGGTTTCAATAAACAGTATACCATATTTTTATGAGTAAAATAATATTTCTCCTACAAAACCACCATAAAATTGCTTTCAATATTTAAGTATGATAAAAAGTACTTAATATTACCCCAAAAGTTCTTCATAAAATCTAGAGGCATCTTGTACTTAGGCATGTCTTGTACGTGTCTGTTCAGTGTACACAGATACAAATGTTACTCCCTTAACTTGCATTTCTTCAACATCTATCTAGAATCTTCTGAACGATCTTCTAGGAGCCACACCTCCACTTCAACAGCAGGGTAGTTTGGATCTCCTTCTGACACGTTTTGAGAAATGATAATTGAATGAACTCACAAAATATAGGTCCGTGTGGGGCTTTCTAGACCCACAAAGAGCAGCTCCTCGAATTTTATCACTGGACCCCCACCACTGTTCTCCCTTAACCAGACATCGTATTGTAGGAGGAATACCCCTATGACCTTAGCATTTTAAGTAAATCCACATGTGAAATATTATCCAACAAAGTGGAAGGGGATCAGTTATCCTGAACATTTTTGTCACAGTGTGATTTGGGTTCTTAAGTAGCTACAATGTGATACTCGCATTTGGTGATTTCAGATTCCCGATTCAAATTCGCTTTCATTTAACAAACTGTAGTGTTTGTTTAACCAATTTTACACTGGTTCAAATTCAGGCACAGGCAGAAGGGAAAAAAGTGGTTTGCTTTTATGTTGTTAGTATAACATAGTGCAGAAATGTCTTATTTATTTATAACTTGAGATTCATACCCCATCTGGTTCCAAAAGGGATTTGAGGTGGTACATGAAGATGTTGACATGGCTCTTATCTGGTGCCTTAAAATGTAATTTATGCTTGTTGTTTTGTCCTACAGATCTGCCCCTTCTTGGCATTTGGTGATTAATACCTGTGAGTGGAACAAAACTTGTACCAAAGGTATAAAACATCCTCTCATCTGTGAGGGCTTGCCAAGCACGGAGAAACTTGCAAGAGGAAATCATTTGCAATTGCACATTAGGTGCGAAGGAGTCAAATGGCTCTTTTAATTTTAATGAGGAACTCTAATTGAAAGATAAAATCACTCTTTAGGAGGCTTTTCCACTAGACAAAGGTTGATGTCTCCAACTCTGCACTCTCTCCGTATGTAACATTCAGTGGTTGGTGTCTGAGAAAATGAAATGCAGCTGATGCGAGGGAGGCAGGACTGTGCTGCTGCGTCATTAAGGACCAGGTGCTTTAAGAACTAGGTGACACCTTCACATGTTTATGTTTGCACAATGTCACAATGAAAAGCTCTGTGGAAAAATAAGTCAAACAAGTTTGCTTGGTAAACCATGCAACTTTTGCATCAATCTCTCTTCACAATTTGTTTTCCCATGCCGGACGTGGGGAAGTAAGATAAGGAAGGAAAAGAAGGAGATGAGGATGGAAGAGGAGGACAAGTCTGGTTGAAGATGCAGCTGAAGCAGACATCCACATGTGTCTCATTAGGAGAGTGACTGACCACACTTTTAATGGCTTGGCAGATGGCTGATGGCTGTTTCTCAACACAATTGACTGGTTGTTTTGGCTCAGTGATTTCCCTTGGCAAAATAGTGACACAGTTGAAGCTGTCACCACCACCCGATCAGCTCCCTCTGTGCTGCCCCTCATGCCTTGGTGTCTTCTTCTCTCCTCTGGGTCTCTTCTGGGAGCACAACCCACCTCTCACTGAGCCAGGGTGGGAGACACAGAAGGAAGAGCCCTAGAAACCAAAGGAGAACCAAGCCATGTGGAGTCCTGGGATTAGCTAGAGGCTCCACGATGCATAAGTGGGGAGCCACTGCCCATCACCCGGATGGAGGACCAACAGCTGGTGGACTCTGGACATGACCCTCAGCTTCCTTAATTGCAGTATGGGGAGGTGTGCATCTATGAGGGGTTCTGAATCAGAATAATTTTTGATCATTAAAAAATCAATTTCCTGGGCTCTACTGTGCACCAAGTAAATGATAATCTCTGTGGGTAGGGCCTAGGAATCTGAATTTTTAATAATCTTCCAAGGTGATTCGGGTGGATCTTAAATCTGGTCCTCACTGGATTCTCCTCTAGATTGTCTTTCACCATTCACCACCAACGTTCTGTGCTTCTAAGGCCACTTAAGTTTGTCTCACTTTATTTCCTCTAAAGAGAAGCCCTGGGCCACAGCTGTCCAGCAGGAACTCTCCAAGAGCCCCATCTTCGTCAGCCCTAAAATCTGCAAACATCTTCCTCAGCACATCGTGTCCTGGCAGGCTCCATGTGCAGGTGTGGATGGGTCATGTCTCAATCCCTGTGGTACTGGGAGCAAGACAGTGAGACTCCATGGACGGCTGGTCCAAATGCAGCCGAGCCATTGATCCCTGCTCGTGGGCACCAGTCAGCACCAAAAGATGTTTAGGAAGGCAGAAGGAGGCACCCTGCTGCTGGGCCAGCAGGCAAATTTATGGCAAGGACAGAGGCAATGATATGAAGAATCAGGTCAGGCAGGAGGGAGAACATTCTGGATGACATCAAGATCATCAGGAAGCTGGGGAAAGGAGCACATTTGGTCAGATCATGCCAAGAGCCTGGAAGGGTCAGAGGCAGAGGCAGCTCCTGAGGGAGCGCACATACTTTCAGGATGACTGCAAGGCTGGACTTGTGGGGCGCTGGGGGCGCAGGAATAGTCTGCCACCCTGAGAAACTCTGTTGACCTAAAGTCCTCGAGATGCAGCCAGCTCTCTGAGCGGAGCCAGGTCCTTTTCTGAGGATCCTTTTTTTCCCCATGGCTTATTAAAAACAAATTGTAACTTTATCTTTCTGGCCTCAGTTTTCTCATCTTTAAGATGTGAGTGTTGAACTAGGTAATCCCTGTAGTATCTTCCAGCTTTATGTTTCTTTGGAAACAAAACAAAATAAATAACAGAGACAGGAAAAAAAAATGAAAAGAAATTGTTAAACAAGATCATTGTAAGGGGAGATAGAATTTTCTGGTCAGGTACAAGCTGCTAAAGGGTGGAAGGAAGGCCTGATGACAACAACAAAAGGCAGCCGATCAGAGGTGGGGCAGGGGTGGGAGCGGTGCCTGCAGGGCCCATGGACACACTTCGGATTTGGCACCATAGGGGAGCCAGGAGAGGTGGGTGCTGAGCTGGAGACTATCTAAGGTCCAGGTACGAGCAAAACCACTCAGTGTAATCACTGCTAAGAGCATCCTCCAGGTGAAATGATTCTAAATCCACTGTTGCTTGTGTGGAAGGTGCCCACTCATTAAAGGCTTTGGGGAATGCTCATTCCACTCAAAGCCTCAGCAACTTTCCAAATGGCAAGTACACGGCCCGTAGTATTTTTTTAAAGTCTGAAAAAATGAAAGAAAATTCAACATACATATTCCATTTTGTAGCCTCAAGTCTTCCACTCAAAGCCTCAGCAACTTTCCAAATGGCAAGTACACGGCCCGTAGTATTTTTTTAAGGTCTGAAAAAATGAAAGAAAATTCAACATACATATTCTATTTTGTAGCCTCAAGTGTCACAGTGCCCCTGTGTTTCCTGATGTGGGTCTACTGTCTGGGCAGAGACCTCTTTTGGGGGAGAGCCACTGTCACGGGAGTGGTACGTCATCCCTAGCTAGGAGCCCTGCCAGCCAAGAGGAGAGGGCTTCTTCAGCAGGGGCAGGAGCTCCAGAAAGCAGTACCAGGGGAGATGTCCTTTCTGATGCATCTTATCTCCCATGGACCTAGAGACTCAGTCACGAAGGGGGCACCTCTCAGAGTCACGACACACAACCCGTCTGTTGCAGTTTGGACTGCAGAAAATCCTCAGCACCAACTCTCTTCAGACCAGGCATCCAAAACCTCTCCTAATTCTCACTTTCCCTCCTCTACAACTCCTGAGACTAAGCTAGGCCTCATCTATCTTTTGGAAAACACGTAGTCTACTTATTCGAATGTTTTGCCAAAAGTACTTTATAAAATTGTCTGGAGTAAGTTCATATTTTGGTCATTGATTTTGTCGGCAGTCTCTTTTGGTAGTAGACTGTGCAATGCATCTGTCTCTCCCTCTCAGACTAGTGGATTCACAATTGCCTCCTCCTGACCCTCTGAGTGTCTAGAATCAACAGGTTTCAGAGCAGATTTGGATGCCTGTCCTGCTCTGACACTGAAGATGGTAGATTCTCTCACAGAGCCAGCAGGCAACTTGGCTGACTGTCTCATATTCACATGGACCTAGGAGCTGCTGCTTTAGAGCCTCAGCTCTTAAAAACCCATAATTCCAGGAGGACATTTGCTGTGTTAGTTTTTCTTTTTTGTTTAGTCTCTTTTCCTGTACGATTCAGGAGTCCCTCCTCCATCCCTGCCTTCAATCCACTAGCCTGGCTCCTGCCCTGTGTGCTGCAGAACTGGTAGTCCCTTCACCTCCCACAGCCACTGCCAGCTGCTGGACCTAGCACCCAGTGGGCCTTGGGTCTCAGCCTGTTCACTGTTTTGTATCTCTATTCCATTTCTGGTCCTGGGAGATATTTATCTTGTTTTTGATTTTGGCTAAGGTCTTTCGTTTTCCTTATTAAATGTGTTCCCGATCATTGCTATATTTTACTTCTTACTATATGTGTGAACTGAAAGAGTGAACCCTTGGCTATAACTCTGAAGGTGTGCTTATATTCCTGCATTAACCTATGCAAAATCCTGCTGTCCCTCCAAGCACTGCACACACACTTGTTAGTTCCTAACACAGGCAGGTCGTTGTTCTATGTGAGTGTGTATGGGAAGGGGGGTAGTCAGGTGGTGTAAAACTTTTGAACTTCCATATCCTTTTAATTTAATCAAGAATTAACTCTTATACTGAGATAACTAAAATGCAGACAGCGCACAACATTTTCTGAGCCAAAAATCAGGACTCTAATCAAGCAACTTAACTTTCTACTCTGTTTCCGCATCTGCAAAATTGTAACAATAGTAACATCTACTACTTTGGGGTCATTTTGAGAATTAGATAATATAATCCAAGTAAAGCACTTAGCTCAGCATCTGGTACAAAAAGAGTATTCAGTGATATCAGCTACCATTATCTCAATAGGCAGTATGCCAATATATGTGTATTTATGTGGGTGTGTGTAGCAGTTTCCCAGAAGCAAAATATTATTTTTACAATTTTTCTTCTCCCTAAATTCTTGTTATGCCACTGTGATAGAATGGGCTTCTCTGTTCCCTTCACCACCTCTATGCCCATGCATTCTCACCCATCCTAGGAGAGATTTTTCTAGCGGAATAATGCCTTCATGTTATGTGTAGGATAGGTTTTATTTGTCTTGAAAGAATTCTGCTCTGAAGAAGGCAAGAACTCACCATCTACTCTTTGGATGAAACCAGGGATGGGTTTCCTAGGGCTCAGACACAAAGTCAGGGACAAAGGAGGTCTGGGGGTGGACAGAGGTTAGAAAAGGAAGAAAGAAAAAAACCCAAGGGGTAGGGGCTCTTGGGTGCCCCTCTAAGAAGGCTCTGCATGTGTGAAAAGTGACCCAGTGAAGAGAGATTTTATCCCATCCTCTGGACTCAGAATATTTGTGATTGGCTGTGAGTATGATGCGATTCTTTCTGGAAATGTGCTGTCCTTGGATCCACTAAAGAAACAGCTTGAGTTATGCCCTTTTTTTTACAAGGATAAAAGTTTGGTCCAAAGCTTGATGCGCTGGGAAACCGATGCCCTGGGATGCCCTAGATCACCACAGGCAAAGCTAATTGTGAAGACTGGCGAGGAAGCAGTGCCCATATCAAACATTTCTGTAAGTCATTGTGGATAGTTTAGTCCAGTAAGTGTCGGGGCTGCCACTTCACATCCAATGTCTTAAGCAACAGAAGGACACAGTACTTAAAACTGAGACTCTTCTAGAAAGTCTTACATGAGTGGACACCAGAATAGGGTAAACACCATGCAAGTTCCTGGACAGAAGAAAACCTTAAGCGCTATTCCTTCCTGACCAGAAAGGGCCTGTGGATGTTGTGCTCAAGATATATTTTTAAGCAAATTCAGCAGTATAAAATTGGAATGATGAGGCTCCAAACACTGAGAGGTGTTTTATTTATTTATTTTCCTGTTTTTATAACCACCAGCAGAATGTTGGCTGATGGTCTGTTTCAGTGATTAAAATAAGAGGCTGTAGTGGAGGTAAAAGATTGTAGACATAGCTAAGCGCCACTGCGACTGTGCCTAGTAAGTCAAGATCTTTCGGGTGAGCATAGGAAAAAAATAAAAAAAGGAAACCTTTAACACAGTCCAAGATTTAGGATGGATTTAAAGAAAAAATGTCAACAGCCACCTTCATTTTTTAGAACCTTGGTGTCATAGCAAGAATATTTTTGGCATACTAACCTGTAAGTTAAAACAGCGCTTTTGAGCAGCCAACTTATTTCAGCAGAAACCAGGCAGTGTTGAGGTTCATTTTGAATGTTCTCTTGGATTGTTGACAGCTTGGTGTGTTGCCAGATCCCTGTATGAGAAGGTTTATTGGGCATATGCAACCCTCAGGTATTGGGCCACATCCCAAGACTTCCCCAGGTGTGGGATGATGTGTTTGTCCCCCAAGTGCTAGATGCTGAGCTTAGAACTTATTAGCATCCTCATGTCAGGAGCTGGAAAACTTTTTATTTCCTCCAAAATTTGTTTTCTCCCCCACACCACAAATTAGAAAATACAAAAGGGTTTACACTTTCTGTAATTTTGAATGGGTAATACCTCCATGCCTGGGGAGACCTGGAACACTCCAGGGTGGACACAGGTTCCTTGGGGTCTGGGTGATCTGCATGCATAGCTTCAATGTTTGAGTTCAGTTTTATGTTTCTTTCCAGGAGCTTTTAAAAAATAATACCCACTCACAATGAAGCATGGCCATTTCAGCCCATCTAAAATGAAGGAGGGAAATTGGAAAATCATGAACATTTGTGTTCAGAAGTAGGTCTGAGGTCATGAAATACCTGGCCCTGCCAGACCCCAACCCGACACACAATATCAAGATGCTTTTGGTTAAACCTAGGCCCAGAACACCTGCATCTGGAATGGCTTCAGATTTTGTTCTTAAATTTGATCTGTCTTTCTACATTATCTCAAATACAGATATAATGTCAAAATAGAACCAAATTCTTGAATTGGATGATCAACGCTTCCTGTAGATAAGAATGTAATTTTCCACTTAATAGTTTTCGCTGACTCATCCTTTGCAGCATCTGGTTCAGGTTACAAAATTCGAAGAATCAGTATTTAAAAAAAAGGTTTCTTTTCTGTTACATTTTCTTATCTAAGTGTCACAATCCACTAAAAACTGCAATTTGTTAATTTTCTTAACTTTTTCAATTTTCCTCTTCATAGCTCCAATTTAAATCCAGTATTCTTGACCTTATTCTTTTCAGTGATGCCTTAAATTCCTACTGCTTGCCACTTTTTGAATATCATGACATTTTGATGATCTCTTTCTCACCGGTCTGATGGATTTCTTTGTTCCTGTATCTTGTCTTTGTGTTGAATGCTCCATGCCCTTCTTCGGTAATATGTCATTTTGGAAAATTGGGCTTTACTATTTTCCAACTTTTTAGAGAAACACTGTTTGCTATCTCATGTTTTTAGAATTATATTTTTACCAGTTCTTATGTATTGCCAAAAGGAATCAATTGACATTTTCTCTAGACTGCTTAGAAATAAAAAGATAAAATGAATTTGCTTGTGCTAGAAAATGGAACAGAAGAGTGTCCTTGTGTTCATCCTGGTCAAATCTGAGTTTGTCTTTGAAAATAATGTCTGCTAAGGAAATTAATGGACAAAAGAAAAAAATCTCAAGAATTACTTTTTATAATTAGTTAAGTTATGCAGGAGAACAATCATGTGGTAACCAGATTATTTGGGAAATGCTTTCACTGATTTAGACTATATAAAAACTCTTACACAAAATAATACTGTCTTGTCTGAATGGGCAGGAGCAGAACATTCTTGAATGCATTTGAGCAGACATGCATTCTTTATGGTCACACGTAAATATTCCATGTCTGTTTGCAAATATCATCAAAAGAAATTATTAAAATATATGTTGAAAGAATGGGGTCATATTACATGAAGTTCCTACATCTTCTTCGGTGATACCATCTCCCTTTATTTAGTGTCCTTAGAAAATTCTTTGCCTTATGGCAACTCACCCAAGTCTTGGAATAACTGCTGAGATGAAACCAAAACTATCGCAAAGTAACAACATTAATAGGACATGATCTGCTTATTTTTTCCTCTAGAGTATCATATTTTAATACCAGAAGTTTCAAATCAGTTTCTTTTTTCATTACAAGCAGCCAGAAGCTATCAGATATTAGCAATGCAGAGGATTTATTACAAAAGTTAGGTATTGAATTATCCATTCCGAGAGACCTGATATAGTCGGATACTGGACTGAAATTCTCATACAATTATCATGGAGATTTTTCCTTGTTTTGTATAAAATCAACACTATTTCATCTATCCAAATATGTTACAGTCTGGCAAAAAATAGGCTTTAGAAATCTTTCCATCATTAATAAATATTCATATCTGCTTGAAAATCCTTAGTACCTACAAGATCTCATAATTCCAGTCTTCTCTTTATACTTCATTTAAAAATAATATTAAATTGTTTTTTAAATTGTATTTTAAAAGTAATATAGGAATACATTTTCTTTGTGTAAAATTCAGACATGAGGTATTTAGCTAGTATCTCTCAACGATCCATTTCCAGTCCTGCTTCCCTCCCTAGAGTTAATTGCTCTTATCAGTTCATTGTATATAATTCCAGATCTTTTATTTATTCTGTGCATTTCCATCTATATCTATATTTGTATTTACATCTATAGCCATATAGCCATTTGACTCATTGAGCACCGTAAGCATAATGACTAATGCCTACTCACATTTTTCAGAGGATATTAAAATATTAAAGTCCCAATTTTTTAATTGTCTATAAAATATAGAAAGAAAAATACAAAATTTAAAAATAATTTTTAAAACTTTACCAAATTTAATATTGCCAAATTGGAAACAATGGGTAGGTTAGAGTTTCCTTACTTCACAAATGTTGTCAAGTATGAATGATAATTATTGAAAAATTATAGCTAATTACAAGTAAATAAATTACTTGTAACCAAATCTCTTCAAAAGCAAACTTTTAAAAACTTCCTAATTTTTACCACAAAAATTTATAATTAATTAATTATAATTATCACATAATAATTAATTAACTTAGGAAAGACATCCCAAATTAGGCAGAGTAGTGCCTTCAAAATTTAAGATTGTCTAGAGCCCACAAATTTCTTAAAATAGCCCTGTAGAAATATATAGTGTTCTTTTGTATAAGTATTTTTTTATTATTTTATTTTATTTTATTTATTTTTATTTTTTATTTTTTTATTTTGTCAATATACAATGTAGTTGATTATTATGTCCCATAACCGAAACCTTCCTCCCTCCTCCCTCTCCCCCCTCCCACCCAAGCATGTCCTTTCCATTTGCTTGTTGTAGGAACTTCAAAAAAAAAATTGTAGTTGTTATATCTTCCTCTCCCCCCCCCACCCGGTTTTGTGTGTGTGTGTGTGTGTGTGTGTGTGTGTG
>NW_007729891.1:43284-52253 GCF_000696425.1 Galeopterus variegatus
GAAATTAACCCACGCACTTACTGCCATTTGATCTTCGACAAAGGCATCAAGTCTATTCACTGGGGTCGGGACTCCCTCTTCAGCAAAGGGTGCTGGGATAACTGGTTATCCATTTGCAGGAGATTGAAACTAGACCCATACCTCTCACCATTTACTAAAATCAACTCAAAATGGATTAAGGATTAAATATATACCCTGAAACAATAAAACTTATTAAAGAAAATATAGGAGAAACCCTTCAGCAAATAGGGCTGGGCACAGACTTCATGAATATGACCCCAAAAGCACGGGCAACCAAAGGAAAAATAAACAAATGGGACTATATCAAACTAAAAATCTTCTGCACAGCAAAAGAAACAATTAACAGAGCTAAAAGACAACCAACAGAGTGGGAGAAAATATTTGCAAAATATACATCCGACAAAGGACTAATATCCAGAATATACAAGGAACTCAAACAACTTTACAAGAAAAAAACAAGCAACCCAATTAAAAAATGTATAAGTATTTTTTTTAAACTTGCTTTGCTCACTCAAATGTCCTAGAGATTTTCAATGTGAGTCAATATACATCCACCTCCTTGTTTTGTAATTGAGTGCTAATATCTCACAGTGCTATTGGAAAGTGGGGGATATGGTGGACTACACTTAGTGGAAATCAGTGGATATAGTTGGTACTTAAAGACTATAGAATATAAGCAAAAATTAAGAACTATGTGTGATAACAAATAAAGGCCCTGAAAAAAGAAGCAGAGCCCACCCACCACCCAAGCAGGAGTCAAGATGAGTGGCATCCTGTGTGCTGCTAGGAACCAGCCCCAAGTCTCAGAAAGCCCTTCCCACTGCCCAAACAGGACCCAAGGTGGTCTTCCACAGCAACTGCTGCACCTACTGCCACTACAAGGATGGCTCACCTCCATAATAGCAGCTAGCATCACTCCATAGGCAGCCCACCACAGACTCAACTGCATTAATACTAGAAGAGTCACCAGCAGAGCCTACAAATAGAGGAAAAAGTCTTTCTCCTTATAGCCCACGCCAGAGTAATAGAAGAAGCGAGTGCTCTATCAGATGACCAATCATCATCAAAAAAATATTAGAACTACAAATAAACAAGAAGATATGACACCACTGAAGGGATACAGTAGTTCTCAAGTACCAGACCCCATAGAGCAGGAAACCCTTGACATGTATGAAAAGGAATTCTGAGAAATGATCTTCAGAAAACTCAAAGAGAGAAGAGAATACTCAACTAGACAACACAATGAAACAAGGAAAAATATTCAGGATATGAAAGAGAAAATTTACAAAGAGATTAATACCTTAAAAAAGGATGTAGCAGAACTCCTGGAAATGAAGGATTCATTCAATGAAATAAAAAACAGACAGCTTGAGCAGCAAGCTAGAGCAAGCAGAAGGAAGAATTTCAGATCTCGAAAATGGTCTTTTTGAAATAACCCTACTGGACAAAGAAAAAAGGAAAAAAGAATTTTAAAAAATGAAGAAAATCTAAGAGAGCTAGCAGAAAACCTCAATTGCACAAACATCCAAATTACAACATCCATTGGTATCCAAGAAGCGGCAGAGAAAGGAAAAGGCATTGAAAATCTATTCAAGAAAATAATAACAAAACTACCCAGGTATAGAGATGCAGACCTTCACAACCAGGAAGCCCAAAGATCTCAAAACAGATTCAATTAAAAAATATCCCCTCCAAGACACATTATAGACAAGCTGGCAACACTCAAAGACAAACAGAGAATTCTAAAAGCAGGAGGAGAAAAGCATCAAGTCACCTATAAGAGAGTCCCCATCAGACTAACAGGAGACTTCTCAACTGAAACCTTACAGGCCAGAAGAAAATGGGATGATAAATTAAAAATACTAAAAGAAAAAAATTGCTATCCAAGAATTCTATACCAAAGAATTCTATAGCAAGACTGTACTTCAGAAATGAGGGAGAAATAGTGTATTTCTCAGACAAACAAAAATTGTGGGAGTTCACCACCATATGACCAGACTTGCAAGAAGTTCTTGGGAGTCCTGCATCTGGAATCCAAAAAATGATAATCACTATCATGGATACACATGAAAGAGAAAAACCTGCTGTTAAAACAGGTGTGCAAATGAGGAAGAGAAAGAAGCCAAATCATGCCACCTGAAAAATCCAACTAACATTGAAGATGAAAAATAAAATGGGAAGAAAGGAACAAAAGATATTTAAAAGATCTAAACAAAAAGCAATAAAATACCAGGAGTAAGACAGAACCATTCAATAACAACCCTAAATGTAAATGGATTAAACTCTCCATTCAAAAGACACAGACTGACTGATTGGATTAAAAAGCTATACCTATCTATTCACTGTCTTCAAGAGACTCACCTTACCTGTAAAGACACAACACACATAGAGTAAAAATGAAGGGATAGAAAAAGACATACCATGCAAATGGAAAACAAAAATGAGCAGGTGTAGCTAGTCATGTCGTATAAAATAGACTTTAAACCAGAAACCATAAAAAGAAACATAGAAGGCCACTATATAATGATAAAGGGATCTATCCAGCATAACAATCATAAATATGTATGTACCCAACAGTGGAGCACCCAGATATATAAAGCAAGCACTCTTAGATCTAAAGAAAGAGATAGAACCTGATATGATAATAGTGGATGACCTTAACACCCCTCTCTGAACATTGGACAGATCTTCCAGGCAACAAATCAACAAAGAAACACAAGATTTAAACTATACCTTAGACCAACTGGATCTGGCAGGTATCTACAGAACATTTCATCCAGTCATTACAGAGTGTACATTCTTCTCATTAGCACATGGAACAGTCTCCAGGATAGACCATATGTTAGGTCACAAATCAAGTCTCAGCAAATTTTTAAAAATCAAAATATTCCAAGTATCTTTTCAGACCACAATGGATTAAAACTGGAAATCAATTAGAAGTAAAACTTTGGAAAGATACAAATGCATGGATACTAAACAATAGGCTCCTGAATGACCTATGGGTCCAAAAAGAAATTAAACAGAAAACAAAACAATTTCTTGAAATTGATGAAAATAAAAAAATACAACATACCAAAACCTGTGGGATATGGCAAAAGCAGTACTAAGATGGAAATTTATTGCAATAAACACTTACATCAAAAGAATACAAAGACTTCAAATAAATGACCTAATGCTACACCTCAAAGAACTAGAAAAACAACAATCCAATCCTAAAAGTAGTAGAAGGAAAGAAATAATTAAGATCAGGCCAAAACTAAATGAAATAGAGACCCAAAAAAGATACAAAAGATGAATGAAACAAAAAGTTGTTTTTTGGTGAAAATAAATAAAATAGACAAACCCTTAACTAAGTTAACAAAAAAGAAGAGAAGGCCCAAATAACAAAAATCAGAAATAAAAAGGGAGACATCTCAACCAATACCACAGAAATATGAGGAATAACTAGAGATTATTATAAACAACTGTACACCAACAAATATGAAAACCTGGAGGAAATTGATAAATTTCTGGACACATATGAACAACCAAGACTGAACCAAAAAGATGGAAAACCTGAACAGATCGATAACAAGCAACAAGATTGAAGCTGTAATCAGCAATCTTCCAACAAAGAAAAGCGCAGGACTGGATGGCTTAACAGCTGGATTCTATCAAATCTTTAAAGAGGAATTAATATCAATTCTATTCAAGCTATTCCAAAAAATTGAAACAGAAGCCATTCTCCCAAACTTATTCTATGAAGCCAGCCTCACTCTGATACTAAAACCAGACAAAGATACAACAAAAAAAGGGAACTACAGGCCAATATCCTTGATGAACATAGGTACAGAAATGCTCAACAAAATACTTGCAATCAGATTATAGCAACACATCAAAAAATTATGCACAATGATCAAGTGGGATCCATCCCAGGGATGCAAGGATGGTTCAACATACTCAAGTCATTAAATGTGATACACCACACCAACAAAAGCAAGGACAAAACCATATGATCATCTCAAAGATGCAGAAAAAGCATTTGACAAAATTCAACATGGCTTCATGATAAAGACTTTCAGGAAATTAGGTATAGAAGGAAAGTATCTCAACAAGATAAAAGCCACATATGACAAAGCAATCGCCAATATCATCCTTAATGGAGAAAAGCTGAAATCTTTTCCCTTAAGAACAGGAACAAGACAAGGATGTTCTCTCTTGTCACTCCTGTTTAACACAGTATTGGAAGTACTAGCCAGAGCAATCAGGCAAGAGAAAGAAATAAATGGCATCCAGATTGGAAAAGACTAAGTCAAACTGTCCCTGTTTGCAGATGACATGATCTTATATATAAAAAAACCTAAAGACTCTACTAAAAAACTCTTAGAGCTGATTAACAATTTTGGTAGTGTTGCAGGATACAAAATCAGCACCCTAAAATCAGTACCATTTTTATATCCCAATAGTGGGCTAGCAGAAAAAGAAATCAAGAAGGCAAGCCCATTTACAATAGTTGCCAAAAAAAAATTATCGAAAGAAATTAAAGAGGACACAAAAAAGTGGAAACTCATACCATGCTCTTGGATTGGAAGAATTAACATCGTGAAAATCTATGTTCTACCCAAAGCAATCTACAGATTCAATGAAATCCCCATCTAGATACCAATGACATTCTTCACAAAAATAGAAAAAGCAATCCTAACATTCAAATGGAACAAGAAAAGACCCCAAATAGTCAAAGTAATCCTCAGCATAAAAATAATAAAATAAAGCCAGAAGCATAACACTTCCTGACTTCAAATTATATTACAAAACTATTGTAACCAAGACAGCATGATACTGGCATAAAAACACACTCAGATAAATGGAACAGAATAAAAAACCTGGGAATCAACCCACATACTTACAGCCAACTGATCTTTGACAAAGTCAACAAGGGCATACATCAGGGAAAAGACTGCGTCTTCAATAAATGGTGCTGGGAAAATTAGACATCCATATGCAGAAGAATGAAACTAGATTTGTACTTCTCACCATATACAAAAATCAACTCAAAATGAATTAGATACTTAAATATAAGACCCCAAACCATAAAATGACTATAGGAAAACAGGAGAAACACTCCAGGCAACAGGAAGCAGGACTGGGCAAAGACTTTAGAATAAGACTCCAAAGCACAGACAACAAAAGAAAAATTAAGCAAATGAGATTATATCAAACTAAAAGCTTCTGCACAGCAAAGGAAACAATCAACCTGTGAAATGGGAAAAAATATTTGCACACTATACATCCAACAAGGGATTAATATCCAGAATATATAAGGAACTGAAACAACTATACAGTAAAAAAAACAAATAATCCAATTAAAAAATGGGCAAAGGAGATGAATAGACATTTTTCGAAGAAAGACATACAAATGGCCAGCAGGTACACGAAAAATGCTCAGCAAAAATAATCATCAGGGAAATGCAAATCAAAACCACATTGAGATATCATCTCACCACAGTTAGACTGACCATTATTAAAAAGATCGAGAATAACAAACGCTGGAGAGGATGCAGGGAAAGGGGAACACTGTTGGTGGGACTGTAAATTAGCACAGCCATTATGGAAAACAGTATGGAGGTTACTCAAACTACAGATAGAACTGCCATATGATCCAGCAATCCCAGTATTCGGTATATAGCCAAAGGAATGGAAATCATCATGTTGAAGGGATACCTGCACTCCCATGTTCATCACAGCTCAATTTACAATAGCCAAGATATGGAACCAACCTAAATGTCCATCAATGGACAACAGGATAAGGAAAATGTGGTATATACACACAATTTAATAATACTCATCCATAAAAAAGAATGAAATTCTGACATTTGCAACAAAATGGATGAGCCTGGAGAAAATTACGTAATGTCAAGTGAAATATCCAGGCACAGAAAAATACTGCATGTCCTTGCTCATAACTGGGTTCTAAGAAAGAAGGAAGGAAGGGAGGAAGGAGGAAGGAAGGAAGGAAGGAAAGAATGAAGGAAGGAAGGGAGGGAGGGAGGGAGGGAGGGAAGACAAGATCACAATAATATGTTGAACTTTCAGAAGGAGAGATCAAACCTAAGGGTACCAGAGATTGGGGTTGAGGGGTTGGAGAGTGATAGGTCGGGTAAGGGGCATAAAGAAAAATTACGATTTGTAATAATGAATATGCTAAAAAAAAAAAAAAAAAAGAAGCAGCAGCAGCTATCATAGCACACAACAGGCAGCCTGGGGGGAAAAACAGAATGGAATATTAACTCACTGGGTCACTCGCTTACCCTGTCAGTATGTGTTGCTGAAATCTAGTGTTCCTCTCTGGTCTAGGCATTGGGGATATGGTGCTATATAAGGTGAATCCCATCTTTATGGAACTTACGGTCTAGTAAGGAGGAGAGACACCAGACAATACAGTAGTCCTCTCTTATCTGCAGTTTCACTTTACATGGTTTCAGTTATCTGCAGTCAACCATAGTCTAAAAATATTACATGGAAATTCCAGAAATAAGCACTTCATAAGCTATAAATTGTTTGCCATTCGGAGGAGCATAATGAAATCTTATGCCATCCTGCTCCATCCTTCCTGGGATGTGAGTCATCCCTTTGTCCAGCGAATCCATGCTGTATATGCCACCTACCCACTCATTGGTCATCAAAATCATCTCCTCCCAACGTCCAACCATCGCCACGGTTCAGTGATCCAGGATCACTTGAAGCAGGTGATCCTCCTTGTGACATGTCGTCAGAGGTCAGAAGTACTCTAGCATACGTCAACATGCCTGCATCCTTCACCTCAACTCATCTCATCTCATGATGTAGGCATCTCATCATCTCACACTGTCACAAGAAGATGAAGGGTGAGTACAGTCCAATAAAATACTTGCGAGAGAGAGAGAGAGAGAGAGAGAGAGAGAGAGAGGACACAGTCACATAACTTCTGTTACAGTATATTGTTATAATTGTTCCATTTTATCATTAGTTATTGCTGTTAATCTCTTACTGTGCCTAATCTATAAATTAAACTTTATCACAGGTATGTATGTATAGGAAAAAACAGTATATATATATAGGGTTTGGAACAACCTGCTGTTTCAGGCATCCTCTGGGGGTCTCAGAATGTATCGCCCGCAGACAAGGGGGGAACTGTAATGCATAATGGTAATTATTACAGGGACAGTAGAGGGCACTCTTACCCATTCTAGGGTTTCAGCAAGGTGCCCTTGAGGAAGTAAAACTTAATTAAGCCTGTGAAGGTTGAGTAGGATTTTTGCCCAGCCATATAGAGGTGTCAGGCTGGACTGGGAAAAAAATAGCTTTACAAACTGAGGGAATAGCACATGGGAAGGCGTGGAAGCAAGAGGGAATGTGGCCGTATATGTAAAATGACAAACAGGAGAAAAATGAGGCAGGAGAGCTGGGCAGATGTCAGAGTCTGGAGGGCTTTGAAAGAGCTCGGTCTTACTTCTAGAGGCAATGGAAAGTCATTGTAATAAAATAAAAATATGAGTTCCTGTACACGTAAGAGATTTTTTTCTCCTGCTGAAAGCAGACTGTTTTGGCTTCGTGAAGACATGGCCTGCTGTAAGAAATAGGTGATATACTGCATATTCTAAATGAATTCATTTTTATTAAAAAACCCTTTTTCATGCACATACTCCTCTGTAATATGTACAAAAGACCTCAAAATGCACACCACTATCTTAAGAATTACCTTAAATATGTAGGCAAAGTAAGACCTATAAGTCTGAGAAAAATAGCCCCTCTCCTCCCCGCCCTCGCCCTTCAGCCCTTCTGATTGCTCTGGGAAGATGTTTCAGACAGACTTGGCGATAATTTTGATTACAGAACATTTCATGGTCAACATAAAGTGCATAAGTCTCATTGCTTTTTCTATTTAAAAATGTTAAGCCAATTTCTGGCTTTTGAAGCTGCAGAGGCTGCCAGCAGGGCAAATTTGTGCTATCTCTTTTTGGCCCTGGGAATTCTTGGACTGAGTAAAAGGCTTGGTCCCTCTGGCCTTCTGGTGACCCAACATTTGGAGCGTGACGCTACACACCAGAGGAGGTACCATCGTATGCAGGGAAGATGGCAAGACTGGGTTCAATTACCCAACACAGAGCTGCCTACATGTGTGCTCCTTTGATTCTAGACCAGGATTTGGTAACCAGCAGTCTTTGGATTTCTCACAGAAAGATTTGTTTTGCCCACACAGTATTTGAGTTTTTAAAAATGAATTAATTATCAATATTTTGACATTGTAGGTTTCCACAAAGGCAGAGAGAAGCTCGTCAGACTGCCACAGACCCGCGACCCAGTAAGTCACTCCCAGTCCAGCCTCACTTGCGGGGCGAAGCCCGACTGCTCCCCGCCTGCCTGGCCCCCGCCCACCACACCAGGCTAAGCGCCCACATCAAAGTGGCCTCCATTCTCTCGGGTGGGGGTGAAAAAGAAAGAAAAAAAAAGGACGGCTTGGGGGGGGCGGGTCAGCCATCTCTGTTTGGCGCGGCTCCCTGTTGGGACGTGCTATTTGCTTACCTCGAAACGGGGCACCCCGAGGCCTGTGGACTGCCCCACAATTCCACTCTCCCCGCGGATCTCTGACGGGGCTGGTAGCGTGGGGAGCCCCCGGCCAGCGTTGGGGGGCCTGGGAAGAGGAGCCGGCCCAGATCGTCTCTCCGCCACACCCTGGGCGTCGGCCACAGATAAACTCCCTCTTCCCGAGAGGCAGATTCCATCTCTGGGGACCTCAGTTTGGAAGAGCCCCTAACTGACTTCTGGTGGGGAAAGGGGTACCTGGAGTCTCCCCGAACTACATTGAACTTCGCTAGTGAGACCTCCGAAAAGGCTGACCCGTGCCGTGGAAAGTCAAAGAGGAATTGTATGCTGAGGGACCCTCCCCCGAGTAGTTCACTCCAAGCCGGAGAAGTCAGGACACCTGCTGG
>NW_007729891.1:57240-64080 GCF_000696425.1 Galeopterus variegatus
ATAATCATATACAGTGTATATTGACAAAATAAAAAAAATAATAAATAAATAAATAAAAATATTTCGACATTGTGATAGTTTATATTAAAATCCGGATTTTCGGCCTCTAGAATAATCAGAAGATCTGGTTACTTTGGATTTCCGTTTCTCCCTGGCAGCCTCCAGCTCGTTTCGATGAGGCCTCCGGTGTTTTCTTTGCTGTCCCTCACTACTCTCTGTTGACTTCTGAGGCTGGAAACACGGTGGCTCACCCTGTTCTGTCCCATTTCTCACAGACTGGTTTTTCTCATTTATCTTTCCTGCTTGCATCTATAGGCGTTTAAATTTGAGACCACTATTCTAGTATATTTTATTCAGAAATATTTTAATATATTTTATTTAAAAACCCTGATTTGGTGTTAATGACTTACTTGAAGTCAGAAAGCACTAAGGCCTGGTCCTACAGACTTTATATTTAAGCTGGAAAAAAAAGGCACACATATTCATTCATTCATTTAACATTTCTTGAGTTCTCGCTGTGTTCAAGGCATTGGGCTAGACACTAGGATACAATGATACATAAAACAACCCCAGGGCCTGCCCTCATGATTTTATAGACCAATTATAGTATAGTCATACTATTATTAATAAAATAATAATAATGTATAATAATATTATAATTATAGGCCAATTCAAGAATAAAAATGGTGAAGTTTTGCTATGATAAAGTGAATGGTTACTGTGAGAAAGTGGAAGAGGAAGCCTTAATTTACATAAAGAACCAAGGAAACTTTCCAAAAGTCAACCCACACTCTCAGCTCTGGGAGCAGGTGGACAATGTGATGCTCTGAAGCCTATCTGTGCTGCAGAACTGGACGATGCACACAGGATTACATGCGATCGTGTTTTCTGAGATTAGGATGCAGCTCTGAACTGTGATGAACATAAGCAAAACATCCTTTGATGACCGTGAAGTCATCTCAAGACTGTCTTCAGGAGCATCAGTCTTCTCTGCACCGTTTTGTGTCTTGGAGAAAGTTTCTTAACCTCTCTGGGCCTCACCATCCATTTCTGTAAATGATCTCTAGGGTCTCTTCCAGCTCTGGGGTCCTATGACCTATAAATAGAAAGGCTAATAGTGCCCGACAGAGGGTTCAGAGTATTACCAGGTATCACCTTACCTGCCTTCATGGGTACCAAAATATCTTTGAGGGAGGAGGCAAATCTGGGGAGGTGAACTTCTAAACTCTGGGTCTTAAAGGAATTTGAGGATCCAGTTTAATGAAGAAGACAAAGTATTCTAGATTGGGGAAGTGCAACAAAGGAAAAGATGTAAAATATGGGTCAATTGTAGTTCATTAGGCTTAAAGTTGGGGCAGTTGCTCTAAGCAGAAATGCTTTGTGCCACTGAAAAGTGGAGAAACGGCATTAAAACACTGCAACAGACAACATGTGCTTTATAGACTTGACCTGCCATATCAAAGGTGTGTCCTGCTTGCCACAGGGGACGGGATGAGGGATTACTCTATGCAAGCAGAGCTTTTGTAAATAAAATTATATTTTAAATGTAATAAGGAGGTTCTGTTTAAAGAATTCTTCCCTTCCATCTACCCTCTCTATCATCTCTAAAATGATTTTTTTTTTCCCTTTTTGTCTTTTTTCGTGACCGGTAACGGGATCGCAACCCTCGGTGTCACGCCCGCACCGCGCTCAACCAGTGAGCGGACTGGTCTCTATATGGGATCCGAACCCTCGGCGGGAGCTCCGCCGCGCTCCCAAGCGCCGCACTCTACCGAGTGCGCCACTGGGCCGGCCCTAAAATGATTTTTTTTTAAAAGGAAACAAAAATCCCCTACAAATCAGAGCATGCTTTTGCTAAAAAATTCTAAAAATCCTGCTCTTGCTAGAGATGTTCAGCGATCTCCTGTTGCCTACACTTAATCTCTCTAGGTCCAGAACCCTCAGTTTCCCTTCTCCAGTTGTAACAACAAGTTTCTTGCTCCTGTGACATAAAGTAAGGATTACGGCTAATTGTACGTGGCACATGAGTCCTTTAGTTATTATATCTAAGTGGTCTTCTAGATTGGAACACCACGAATGTAGAGGAAACCATGGTAACACATTGATTTTCTTTTTAGTACTCACTTTTCTATCCTTGATGAAAGCTATCCCTTTTGTCTGGTGAACACGTTTCCACTTGAAGCATCACCTTCTTCTTGTAAATGTCCAATAGCTGCAGCAGTTAACTGTTCTGACCTGTAATCCTAAAGCGTTTGCGGTTCTAACAGCTGAGTGTGACTATAATTACACCAGAGCACCCAGTACCCTCCAAGATCTGTGAGGACAGTGAACTCTGTTTTATTCAGCTTTGTGTCTGCACTCCCTGAAATATAGTCAGTACTTACAAAGTGTCTCTTGCAAAAAATGACTTTATAAAACAATGGTGAATTCTTCCATAAGATGAAGAGCTGTTTTATTGATGCAAATAACCGTACTCTGATCCATTGGTTTAGGCATCTGGATATTTGTCTGTTAGGTTTTTGTTAATTGGCAGCAGTATGTCAGGTAGCTTCAGGGAGAACAATGGGACAATTATCTCAGATATTCCCATGCCTGATACAGTGATTTATCCACTGGAAAGTAAAAAATGATTAAGGAAAGTGCTGGAAAGAAAAATGAAAATCCCAGTCTTCAATCTATTTTGTGATTAGTTTTCAACCTCTCTCCTTTTAACAGACTGGAAAAAGTGTAATAAAATAGTTGGTTTGAATTTTCTCTTCCCAACCTTAGAGGAGGTACCATTCTCTAGAGCAATATCCGGAAGGCTGGGGCACTTCGGGGAAGGAAGTTGTTGCTTCATCATGTTAGGGTGCTGGGTGTCAGTATCTTCCTCTCTCCTCTGCAGCAATTCTGTTTAGCTGACACCTGCCAAACATACCTCAAAGTTCCCTCCCTCCAGGTGGCCTGTTTGGTTATAACCCCTCAGCACATAGGTTCTCAAACAAAAATTAGTTTTTGTTTGTTGTGATTTATCTATTTTTTTGGTAAGCATTCTTAAGCATTTTGCATGTCTGTTTAGGATTCGTAATTATAATGAAATCTCCCTCCGGGAAAAGTGTACATTTTCCATTTCTTTAATATCCTCTTTCCACACCCAAAAGCAACCAGCACAGGTCTCACTTCATGTTGACAAATTAAATATTTACATCTATAGGAAATCTTTATTATGTTTTCAACTTTCTCCTTACCACATCCCTCCCCAACAAAGTCAAATATATGGTATCTAATTTGGATGATTTCTTCCTTTCTTTTTTATTTTAACATTTACTTATACATATTTGTGAGGTAGTGTGTTGTTGCAATACATGCATATTCTTTCTATATTTCTTTCATTTTCTTCTTCCTTTGGAAATATTGTATTTAGAAAATATTGTACATATATTGTATATTGAAATTGTTGTATATTTTTATTTAGAAAATATTGCAGCACCTCTTAGTATTAGTTGTTTATCACAAATAAAATTCTTAATATTAATTGGGTGCCACAAACAAATTCTGTGATGCTGTATCTCAAAAGCAGGATAGAACAAGTGTTGTAAGTAATGACACCTGAATTTTTCTGCCTTGGTAGGTATTCATTTGGGTTAATTACTTTGCATCATTGTTTCATTTTCCTGATTTATAAAATAGGAATAAAAATAATATTCTGCTACTGTCATAGAATTGGTATAAAGGTTATTTAGGAGCGTTCTAACTTCTTTCCACCTGTTATTCAGGACACAAGTACTAAGTGGTGTACTGGTAAATTGGTTCTCTGGGGAAAAAAGAACCCAATCTGTAGTGTTTGCCAATTTCTGTGGTATAAATACTCCCACCATGGTTGCTTTCAAGACATCAGTGTTTTAACATACAGCTTGCAGAATTCTTGAATATTTGACAATTGGTTCTCAATACAGGCTGAATTCAGCACACTACCACATACACCTCAGAATCTGAGATCATAGATGATGTCATTGTAAAATAACATAAGAAAATAACAAATCAGTCATTTTCAATGTGACACAGTGAAGATTACTCCCAACCTTCATGTAAATCCCTCCATTGTTGTATTGTAGAGCTAGGGCTGGGTCTGGAGCTCACAGACCCCTTGAGCCCATTCACAAACCCTTCCACATGCAGGTCTATGAGCTAGGTAACCGGCAAAAAGGTCCTTGGAGCCTTGGTTGAAGTAGGAATAGTCTTTATTCAGCACACACACATCTAAGAGCTAGGCAGTACAAAGAGAAACTCAGAAACTAGACTGCTACTGGCAAAGTCCCAAGAAAAACTTTGCAGCTGCCAGCAGAATAAACATGCTCTATTTTTAGACATGAGATCTCTGGCCAGGCTGCTTCACAAACTGAAGAACACACAATAGCAACAAACTAAAAAGGTACATGGGTGCACATGCACACTTACTCCATCCCCACACAACTTGTTTACAAGAAATGTGCTGCACCACACCCAACCAGACCTGAGGTGGGGGGGCCTGACCAAACTATTCTATTTTTCCCACATGTATCTAAGTGGTTTTCTGGGTATGGATCCCGTGGATGCAGGGAAAACAGGGCAACACATAGATTTTTGAAAATACTTGCTCGCCTCCCTACTTTACCAGAGCTAACAAAATAGGATTTATTGTGGCCACCCAGTTAGAACTAAGTGGCTGCAGCAATCTCTTCCTGGCTAATTATTTTATGTACTAAGTGTGGAAAAACTAGTAAAAATTATGACTAGAGCTGATGTTTAATAAATGCTACTCATCTCTTCTTCACAACCACCTTGTGTGACCTGTCATTACTATTATCCATGTTACACAACTGGGAAGTGGAGCCCAAGTGCACAGCGTGCAAAGGGAGGAGCAGGAATGCCTTTGTAGGCAGCTTCATGCCAGCCAGGGCTCTTCACCACCAAAGGTGAGTAGCTCCCATTTTCCTGTGAACTATCTTCAGCATAGTGTAGTTTCTTCAATGTTTTTAACTGTATTCTACCAAACGGAGTAGCTTGTAGCATTTATTTATTTAAATATATTTTTATTTATTTTTAATATTCCCTGGTGGCTTGACCTTTTTTATTTTTTGTTTGTTTGTTTGTTTGGAAGCTGGCTAGTATGGAGATCCAAACCCTTGATCTTGGTGTTAAAGCACCATGCTCTAACCAGCTGAGCTAACTGGCCAGCCTGCTAGTTGCATTTATCACATTTCCACTCTTGACTTTACAGCAGGAAGCCTTCCTGAAAAATTCTGCTCATTAAGGGAGGAAGCTATTTGGTTTCTATTAATGGCTCAGATATTCATCTCATCATCTGATTTTAATTTAGATTATTTTTTTCCATATAATAATTGCAGATTCCCCTGCACTGGATATGTGGCAGGGTAGAGTTTTTCTCCAAAACAGTTGAAATAAACAGAATAATACAGCCTCATTGCATACTTTCTTCTTTACTATCTGCACAATACTTTTGGCCCTAAACAAAGTTTGAACTTTAATTTTTATGTTATTGTAAAATTTTACAAATAGAACTTTATGTTTTTCTCTTTATACCAAGAAGAAGAGAATAATAAGTCTAACATGAAGTGCTGTTGGATTGGGAAGGAGTGTCAATCATGGTGTGAACTTGGGAGGGAAGGCTGTTTTTATTTATTTTTTTATTTTATGAAGTGCTGTTGGATTGGGAAGGAGTGTCAATCATGGTGTGAACTTGGGAGGGAAGGCTGGTTTTTAAATGAATGGTGGCTCACAGAGGAGAGGTATAGAGAGGTGTGGTGTGGGGATAATGCCTACAGCAAAGCAAAAGCTACCAGAGTCTGCATTCAGATATGTTTCATTTTATGAACTGCTACTGGAGAAGAATTCTGCTGTGTAGAACTGTGTATTATCATGGTATCTGATGCCCTGTTTGGAGCTATTCCATATAAAAATGGAAGAAATTGGGAAGGACAGAGCACAGGGAGGCCAGTAGGAGGATTCTAGCCATCTTCCTCAGTAGGGAAGGTTTCCCCAAACTTCTTTCTCAGTACACACCACTGGAAATGTTTTCCTTCTGTGCATTTCCTGGCTGTATATATAAAACATGCTGTACAGATCCTGTCTGCAAGGGGCCATGGTCCAGAAAGTTGGATTTGACCTACGATCTGTCAGAATTGCACAAGCAATTGCATTGCAAGCAAGCTGTAACAAGGTTAGATTCTACTGGTATTAAAAAAAAAATTGCCTCTTCTAGATAATATCTGCTCCCCACCCTTCTCTTTAATAATCCCATTTAAGAATTGTAAAATTTCTTACATTATTTTTGGAACTAAATGATGGTAAAAATAATCAATGAACACCCGATCCAGTCTATTCCATTAAGACTTTTCTCTCTTGATTGAGGCTCCAGAACCACTTGATTAGTTGCAGGTGAGAAATAAAGAATGAAAGAGAGAAGTGGTGGGAAGCATGAGGGAAAATGAATGCTCTAATCTCAGTGCTTCCAGTTCAGTTTGACACAAAGGCAATCTAAGTCGTAATTCAGCTAAAGTCAAAGTTGTACGTTATGAAACTGCATAAACAAGAAGTTTTAAAACATTTCCAGTTGTAGGAGAGGTTTCACATGGTGAATGCTTAATTATACTTGTCATTTATTTTATTTTTCTTTTTTATTTCATTTTCCCCACTTTAATTTTGCTTAATGTAATGTATGCATATTGTTAAAAAACGAAATAACATAACATAAATGAAATAACTAACGTAGTTAGTGCTCAGTAAAGTTATATTGAATTAATGCATGAATTAGTTAAAGAATTGTAAGCTCTTCTCCAGCCCTAGCCCTAGTTTCAGTTT
>NW_007729891.1:64234-71958 GCF_000696425.1 Galeopterus variegatus
AATGCATGAATTAGTTAAAGAATTGTAAGCTCTTCTCCAGCCCTAGCCCTAGTTTCAGTTTCCCAAAGACAGCCACTTTGAACAGTTTTTGTTAAGGTGGTTGTCTCCCTACAAACTAAATAGCATGGTTATGTCACTTTTTTATTGAAAATAATTGATTAAACTTATTTGTGGGATACAGAGTTGAATATCAATACCTGTGTATAATATGTGATGATCAAATTAGGATAATTTGCATGTTCATCATTCCAAAATGTAATCATTCCTTGTGTTCATTAACCAATTTCTCAGTAGCCACCCTCCCCCTCCCCCTTTCCCACCTCTAATAACCACAAGACTATGTTATTTTCTTCTGAAAGTTCAATGTATTGTGATTTTCCTTTCTTCCTTCCTTCTTTCCTTCCTTTGTTCCTTACTTCTGCTCGCACTTATGAGTGAGGACATGTGGTATTTCTCTTTCTGTGCCTGGCTTGTTTCACTTACAATTTTCTCCAAGCTTATCCATGTTGATGCAAATGGCAGAATTTCATTCTTTTTTATGGCCGAGTAGTATTCCACTGTGTATATATACCACATTTTCCTTATCCAGTCATCCATCAATAGACCCCTTTAGGTTGGTTCCATATCTTTGTTATTATAAATAGAGCTTCAGTAAACATGGGAGTGCAGGTATCCCTTCAACATGACGATTTCTGTTCCTTTGGTTATATACCCAGTAATGGAATTGCTGGATCATATGGCAGTTCTATCTGTAGTTGTTTGGGAACCTCCATACTGTTTTCCATAATAGCTGCACTAATTTAGAGACCCACCAACAGTGTAGGAGGGGTCCCTTTTCTCTGCATCCTCGCCAGCACTTTTCATTCTCTGTCTTTTTGATAATAGCCAGTCTAACTGGGGTGAGATGATGTCTCAGTGTGGTTTTGATTTTCATTTCCCTGATGACTAGTGATGTTGAGCATTTCTTCATGAACTTGTTGGCCATTTGTATGTATCTTCTTTTGAGAAATGTTTGTTCAGCTCCTTTGCCCATTTTTTAATCAGATTATTTGTTATTTTACTGTTAAATTGTTTGAGTTCTTCGTATACTCTGAACATTAATCCCTTGTCAGAGGTACAGTTTGCAAATATTTTCTCCCATTCTGTACGTTGTCTTTTTGCTCTGTTAATTGTTTCTCTTTCTATGCAGAAGCTTTTTAGTTTAATATAATCCCATTTGTTTATTTTTCCTTTTGTTGCCTTTGCTTTGGGGATCCTATTCATAAAGTGTTTGCCCAGTCCTACGTCTTGAAGTGTTTCCCCTCTGTTTTCTTCTAGGGGTTTTATAGTTTCAGGTCTTATGTTTAAGTCTTTCATCCCTTTTTAGTTGATTTTAGTACACAGAAAGATGTATGGGATCCAGTTTCATTCTTCTACACATGGATATCCAGTTTTCTCAGCACCATTTGCTGAAGAGGCTGTCCTTTCCCAAATGTATGTTCTCGGTGCTTTTGTTGAAGATCAATTGGCTAAAAGTACATGGGTTGATTTCTGAGTTCTGTATTCCATTCCATTCATCCATGTGTCTGTTTTTATGCCAGTACCATGCTGTTTGGTTACTATAGCTTTTTTCCCCCCACTTTTCAAACATTCGGTGTTCTGTGGATATAAATTATTAGTACTCTAGAATACAATAGGTAAGAGGATACAGTGATGCCTAAGCCTAGGTTGATTCAGCTACATCCAGCAAGATTATTATAGCTTTGCAACACAGTTTGAAGTCAGGTAGTGTAATGCCTCCAGCTTTATTTTTTTGCTCAAGAATGCTTTGGTTATTCAGGGTCTTTTGTTGCTTCATATGAATTTTAGAATTGTTTTTCTAATTCTGTAAAGAATGTCATTGGTATTTTGATGAGGATTGCATTGAATCTGTAGATGCTTTGGGTAGTATGGACATCTTCACAACATTAATTCTTCCAATACATGAACATGGAATGTCTTTCCACCTTTTTGTGTCCTGTTTAATTTCTTTTCAGCAGTTATTTGTAGTTCTCATTGTAGAGATCTTTCACCTCCTTAGTTAAATTTATTCCTAGGTATTTTATTCATTTGGCAGCTATTGTGAATGGGCTTGCTTTCTTGATTTCTTTTTCTGCTTGTTCATTGTTGGTGAATAAAAATACTACTGATTATTGTGTATGGATTTTGTATCCTGCAACTTTACTGAATTCATTTATGAGCTCTAGGTGTTTCTTGGTAGAGTTTATAGGTCTTTTTATGTATAGGATCATGTATCTGCAAACAGGGACAATTTGACTTGGTCTTTTCCAATTTGGATGCCTTTATTTCTTCCTCTTGCCTGATTGCTCTGGCTAATACTTCTAATATCATGTTGAATAGGAGCGGTGAGAGTGGGCATCCTTGTCTTGTTCCTGTTCTTAAAGGAAAGGCTTTCAGCTTTTCCTCATTCGGGATGATGTTTGTGGTGGGTTTGTCATATATGGTTTTTATTGTGTTGAGATACTTTCCTTCTATACCTAATCTGCTGAGAGTATCATGAAAGGATATTGAATTTTGTCAAGTGCTTTTTCTGCATCTATTGAGACGATCATATGGTTTTTGTCCTTGGTTTTGTTGATATGGTGCATAACATTTATTGATTTACATACTTTGAACCATCCTTGCATCCTTGGGATGAATCACACTTGATTATGGTATATAATCTTTTAGATGGGCTGTTGTATCCTGTTTGCTAATATTTTGCTGTGCATTTCTGCATTGGTATTCATCAAAGGTTGGCTTGTAGCTCTTTTTTTGTTGTGTCTTTGATTTTGGTATCAGGGTGATGCTGGCCTCATAGAATGAGTTTGGGAGAATGACCTGTGTTTCAACTTTTTTGGAATAGTTTGAAAAGGGTTGGTATTAATTATATTTTTATTTTTTAAAAAATTGTAATTTTTTAAATTTTACATATTTATGGGATACAGTTTGTTGTTTCGAATATACATATGTTCTATAATGATCTAATCAGAACAGTTAGCATATCTATCACCTAAATATTTATCATTTCTTTGTGGTTATAACATTCAAGATCCTCTTATATTGATACTTTGAATATATACATATGTGTATACACACACACATATGCATACACACGTATATATGAATACAAATATATATATCAATATATATACTGTTATATCTACATTGTAGAAGACTGCAATGTATATGTATCTCTAAAACTCATTTGTTTTAATATAGTTGGAATCATTATTCACAGCCTCCACTGTTGTTGACTTGATTAGGTCAGTAAAAATTAGACAATTGCCAAAATAAACAAAAAGTAATGTTGCTAAATAATCATTTTTAGAAAATATCTGAATAGTGTGGGCCGAGCCCGTGGCGCACTCGGGAGAGTGCGGCACTGGGAGCTCAGTGACGCTCCCGCCACGGGTTCGGATCCTATATAGGAGTGGCCGGTGCGCTCACTGGCTGAGCGTGGTGTGGGCGACACCACACCAAGGGTTGCGATCCCCTTACCAGTCACGAAAAAGACAAAAAAAAAAAATCTGAATAGTGGAACAATAATATTTTCATCCTAATTGTTGCATACTTTATAAAAATATAACTTAATTAGGACAATTATTATAATTCTTCTTGTGCACTTTTTTCCTTCTAGTTTTGGCATTTTTTTCTGCAATCAGGTTTTTTAAAATTAATGCTAAACTACTAAAAGATGTTCTTAATTTTAATCTACAATGATGATTATAATAATCTTAATTTTATTTTATGATTCTTCCTAAAAGTTTGAAAGAAAATGACAGATAATTTAGAAATGGGTATACCTAAAATTTAGTTTGTCTTTATTTCTATTTTTGGTGGCTGGCCAGTACAGGGATCTGAACCTGTAACCTTAGTGTTAAAAGGCTGTGCTCTAACCAACTGAGCTAACCAACCAGCTTAATTCTTCTATAAAAGTCTGGTAGAATTCATCAGTGAAGCCACCTGGTCCTGTGTTTTCTTTGTTGAGAGACTGCTGATTACAGCTTCAATCTCTTTGATTCTTATTGGTCTTTTCAGGTTTTCTATTTTTTCTTGGTTCAGTCTTGGTAGTTTGTATGTGTCCAGAAATTTGTACGTTTCCTTCAGAGTTTCAAATTTGTTGGCTTATAGTTGTTCATAATAGTCTTTAATAATTCTTTGCATTTCTGTNTCAGCCAGTGAGCGGGAACGGTCTGTATGTGGGATCTGAACCCTCGGCGGGAGCACCGCCACGCTTCCCAAGCAGCACACTGTAGCAGTGCGCCACCAGGCCGGCCCCTCATGGGTTGATTTCTGAGTTCTGTACTCCATTCCATTCATACATGTGTCTGTTTTTATGCCAGTACCATGCTGTTTTGGTTATTATAGCTTTTTTTCCCCCCACTTTTCAAACATTCGGTGTTCTGTGGATATATTAATAATCATGAGATCAATACAATAGGTAAGAGGATACAGTGATGCCTAAGCCTAGGTTGCTTCAGCTACATCCAGCAAGATTATTATAGCTTTGCAACACAGTTTGAAGTCAGGTAGTGTAATGCCTCCGGCTTTATTTTTTTGCTCAAGAATGCTTTGGTTATTCAGGGTCTTTTGTTGCTTCATATGAATTTTAGAATTGTTTTTCTAATTCTGTAAAGAATGTCATTGGTATTTTGATGAGGATTGCATTGAATCTGTAGATGCTTTGGGTAGTATGGACATCTTCATGACATTAATTCTTCCAATACATGAACATGGAATGTCTTTCCATCTTTTGTGTCCTGTTTAATTTCTTTTCAGCAGTTGTTTGTAGTTCTCATTGTAGAGATCTTTCACCTCCTTAGTTAAATTTATTCCTAGGTATTTTATTCATTTGGCAGCTATTGTGAATTGGCTTGCTTTCTTGAGTTCTTTTTCTGCTTGTTCATTGTTGGTGAATAAAAATGCTACTGATTATTGTGTATGGATTTTGTATCCTGCAGCTTTACTGAACTCATTTATGAGCTCTAGGTGTTTCTTGGTAGAGTTTATAGGTCTTTTTATGTATAGGATCACGTATCTGCAAACAGGGACAATTTGACTTGGTCTTTTCCAATTTGGATGCCTTTATTTCTTCCACTTGCCTGATTGCTCTGGCTAATACTTCTAATATCATGTTGAATAAGAGTGGTGAGAATGGGCATCCTTGTCTTGTTCCTGTTCTTAAAGGAGAAGCTTTCAGTTTTTCCCCATTCAGGATGTTTGTGATAGGTTTGCCATATATGGTTTTTATTGTGTTGAGATACTTTCCTTCTATACCTAATTTGCTGAGAGTATCATGAAAGGATATTGAATTTTGTCAAGTGCTTTTTCTGCATCTATTGAGATGATCATATGGTTTTTGTCCTTGGTTTTGTTGATATGGTGCATCACATTTATTGATTTACATACTTTGAACCATCCTTGCATCCTTGAGATGAATCACACTTGATTATGGCGTATAATCTTTTAGATGGGCTGTTGTATCCTGTTTGCTAATACTTTGCTGTGCATTTCTGCATTGGTATTCATCAAAGGTTGGCTTGTAGCTCTTTTTTTGTTGTGTCTTTGATTTTGGTATCAGGGTGATGCTGGCCTCATAGAATGAGTTTGGGAGAATGACCTGTGTTTCAACTTTTTTGGAATAGTTTGAAAAGGGTTGGTATTAATTATATTTTTATTTTTTAAAAAATTGTAATTTTTTAAATTTTACATATTTATGGGATACAGTTTGTTGTTTCGAATATACATATGTTCTATAATGATCTAATCAGAACAGTTAGCATATCTATCACCTAAATATTTATCATTTCTTTGTGGTTATAACATTCAAGATCCTCTTATATTGATACTTTGAATATATACATATGTGTATACACACACACATATGCATACACACGTATATATGAATACAAATATATATATCAATATATATACTGTTATATCTACATTGTAGAAGACTGCAATGTATATGTATCTCTAAAACTCATTTGTTTTAATATAGTTGGAATCATTATTCACAGCCTCCACTGTTGTTGACTTGATTAGGTCAGTAAAAATTAGACAATTGCCAAAATAAACAAAAAGTAATGTTGCTAAATAATCATTTTTAGAAAATATCTGAATAGTGTGGGCCGAGCCCGTGGCGCACTCGGGAGAGTGCGGCACTGGGAGCTCAGTGACGCTCCCGCCACGGGTTCGGATCCTATATAGGTTTTTTTTTGGTTTGTTGTTGTTGTTGTTGTTTGTTTGTTTGTTTTTGTGTGTGTGAGAGTGTGTGTGTGTGTGTGTGTATGTATGTGTGTGAATTGATTCATTTACCTTTACCTCCCTTCAATAAGTGAAAACATGTGGTATTTCTTTTTCTCTGCCTGACTCGTTTCACTTAATATTATTCTTTCAAGGTCCATCCATGTTGTTGCAAATGGCAGTATTTCAATATATATACTGTTATATCTACATTGTAGAAGACTGCAATGTATCTCTAAAACTCATTTGTTTTAATATAGTTGGAATCATTATTCACAGCCTCCACTGTTGTTGACTTGATTAGGTCAGTAATAAATTAGACAATTGCCAAAATAAACAAAAAATAATGTTGTTAAATAATCATTTTTAGAAAATATCTGAATAGTGTGGGCCGAGCCCGTGGTGCACTTGGGAGAGTGTGGCGCTGGGAGCGCAGCGACGCTCCCGCCGTGGGTTCGGATCCTGTATAGGAGTGGCCGGTGTGCTCACTGGCTGAGCGCGGTGTGGGCGACACCACACCAAGGGTTGCGATCCCCTTACCGGTCATGAAAAAGACAAAAAAAAAAAAAATCTGAATAGTGGAACAATAACATTTTCATCCTAATTGTTGCATACCTTATAAAAATATAACTTAATTAGGACAATTATTATAATTCTTCTTGTGCACTTTTTTCCTTCTAGTTTTGGCATTTTTTTCTGCAATCAAGTTTTTTAAAATTAATGCTAAACTACTAAAAGATGTTCTTAATTTTAATCTACAATGATGATTATAATAATCTTAATTTTATTTTATGATTCTTCCTAAAAGTTTGAAAGAAAATGACAGATAATTTAGAAATGGGTATACTTAAAATTTAGTTTGTCTTTATTTCTATTTTTGGTGGCTGGCCAGTACAGGGATCTGAACCTGTAACCTTAGTGTTAAAAGGCTATGCTCTAACCAACTGAGCTAACCAGCCAGCTTAATTCTTCTGTAAAAGTCTGGTAGAATTCATCAGTGAAGCCACCTGGTCCTGGGTTTTCTTTGTTGAGAGACTGCTGATTACAGCTTCAATCTCTTTGATCCTTATTGGTCTTTTCAGGTTTTCTATTTTTTCTTGGTTCAGTCTTGGTAGTTTGTATGCGTCCAGAAATTAATACGTTTCCTTCAGATTTTCAAATTTGTTGGCTTATAGTTGTTCATAATAGTCTTTAATAATTCTTTGCATTTCTGTGTTATTGGTTGTAATGTCTCCTTTTTCATCTCTGATTTTTGTTATTTGGATCTTCTCTCTTTTTAGTTAATGTGGACAATGGCTTGTCTATTTTGTTTATCTTCTCAAAAAGCCAACTTTTGTTTTGTTGATTTTTCTGTATCATTCTGTTGCTCTCTATTTCATTTAGTTCTGCTCTGATTTTAATTATTTTTTTCCATTTACTAATTTGGAGATTGGCTTGTTCTTTTTTTTTTTTTTTTT
>NW_007729891.1:72820-74520 GCF_000696425.1 Galeopterus variegatus
CAATAAACTTCCCTCTTAATATTGCTTTTGCAGTCTCCCATACGTTTTGGTAAGTTGTGCTGATATTTTCATTAGTGTAAAAGACTGTTTTGATTTCCTGCTTTATTTCTTCTTTGACCCATTGGTCATTCAGGAGCATGTTGTTTACTTTCCATGAATTTGTATAGTTTCCAAAGGTTTGTTTTTAATTTCTATTTCTAGTCCACTGTGGTCTGGAAAGATACTTGCAATGATTTCAGTTTTTAAAAATTTGTTGAAACTTGATTTGTGGCTTAATGTGTGGTCTACCCTGAAGAATGACCTGTGTACTGATGAGAACAATGTATATTCTGCAGTTGTTGGATGAAATGTTCTGCATGTGTCTATCAAGTCCATTTGGTCTAAAGTGCTAATATTTCTCTGCTAATTCTTTGTATAGATGATCTGTCCAGTGCTGAAAGTGATGGTATGTTAAATGTTACTGTGTTGGGGTCTATCTCTCTCTGTAGAACCAAAAACAATTGCTGTATATATCTGGGTCCTCCAATGTTCCCACTCTCTCCTGGACTGTAGGGTTTCTATTGAGAGGTTTGCTGTTAGCCTGATGGGGATTCTCTTTTGGTGATTTGATGTTTTCTCTTGCTGTTTTTAGAATTCTTTCTTTGTCTTTGACTTTTGATAATTTGCCTATAATGTGTCTTGGGGAGGTCCTTTTTGATTTGGATCTCTTTGGGGATCTTTGAAATTCCTGGGACTGTAAGACCATATCTCTCTCAATACTTGGGAAGTTTTCAGCTGTCATTTCATTAAATGGGCTTTCATTGCCTTTTCCTTTTTCTTCCCCTTCTGGTACACCCGTAATACAGATGTTTATATTCTTAAGATTATCAGAAAGATCTTGTAGGTTTTCTTCATTTTTTAAACTTCTTATTTCTTTCTTTCTTTCTTTCTTTCTTTCTTTTTTTTTTTTTTTTTTGGTCCAACTGTGTTAATTTGAACACCTGTCTTCTAGTTCAGAAATTCTTCTGCTTATTCTAGCCTACTTCTTATGCTCTCGGTTGTATGTTTTATTTCACTGAATGAATTCTTCAGTTCCAGGATTTCTGCTTGGTGTTTGTTTTGTTTTGTTTTGTTTTTTTATAATTGTTTGTAGCTCTTGTTGAATTTCTCATATATATGTCATGGATTTTCTTTTTGACTTCTTTGTGATTTCTATCTATTCTTTCACCCATCATGTTGAGTTTCCTTAGTATCGTCATTTAGGATTTCTCTTCAGATGATCCATCAGTTTCCTGTTTTTTGGGGTCTGGTATCAGTGAATTGTAGTCTTCTTTTGGGGGAGTCATGTTTCTCTGTTTTTCANTTTTGGAATAGTTTGAAAAGGGTTGGTATTAATTATATTTTTATTTTTTAAAAAATTGTAAATTTTTTTATTGTACATATTTATGGGATACAGTTTGTTGTTTCAAACATACATATGTTCTATAATGATCTAATCAGAATAGTTAGCATATCTATCACCTAAATATTTATCATTTCTTTGTGGTTATAGCATTCAAGATCCTCTTATATTGATACTTTGAATATATACATATGTGTATACACACACATATGCATACACACGTATATATGTATACAAATATATATATCAATATATATATATTTTTTATTATTTTTATTTTGTCAATATACAATGTAGTTGATTATTGTGTCCCATCACC
>NW_007729891.1:76660-78206 GCF_000696425.1 Galeopterus variegatus
GAACCAAAAACAATTGCTGTATATATCTGGGTCCTCCAATGTTCCCACTCTCTCCTGGACTATAGGGTTTCTATTGAGAGGTTTGCTGTTAGCCTGAGGGGGATTCCCTTTTGGTGATTTGATGTTTTCTCTTGCTGTTTTTAGAATTCTTTCTTTGTCTTTGACTTTTGATAATTTGCCTATAATATGTCTTGGGGAGGTCCTTTCTGAGTTAGATCTCTTTGGGGATCTTTGAAATTCCTGGGACTGTAAGACCATATCTCTCTCAATACTTGGGAAGTTTTCAGCTGTCATTTCATTAAATGGGCTTTCATTGCCTTTTCCTTTTTCTTCCCCTTCTGATACACCCGTAATACAGATATTTATATTCTTAAGATTATCAGAAAGATCTTGTAGGTTTTCTTCACTTTTTAAACTTCTTATTTCTTTCTTTCTTTTTTTTTTTTTTTTTTTGGTCCAACTGTGTTAATTTGAACACCTGTCTTCTAGTTCAGAAATTCTTCTGCTTATTCTAGCCTACTGCTTATACTCTCGGTTGTATTTTTTATTTCACTGAATGAATTCTTCAGTTCCAGGATTTCTGCTTGGTGTTTGTTTTGTTTTGTTTTTTTATAATTGTTTGTAGCTCTTGTTGAATTTCTCATATATGTCATGGATTTTCTTTTTTACTTCTTTGTGATTTCTATCTATTCTTCCTCCCATCATGTTGAGTTTCCTTAGTATCATCATTTAGGATTTCTCTTCAGATGATCCATCAGTTTCCTGTTTTGGGGGGTCTGGTATCAGTGAATTGTAGTCTTCTTTTGGGGGAGTCATGTTTCTCTGTTTTTCANTCAACTGTATTCAGTCTTGGAGTTGTCTGTGGGTGACTTTTTGGACTAGGCAGTGAGACTCTTAGCAGTTGATTGTTGGGGTGGGTAATCTGCTGTCCGTCAGTGAGCACACGTACACTATTGCAATAGGTCCTGGAAGATCTATAGAGGGCCACTGGATCAGCTGTTGAATCCGGGGTGAGCCTGTATGGATAGCTCAGGACCCAGCAGCTCTCTAGAGCTATGGAGGGTTTTGGGAGGGGGAGAGACCACCACTGGGCTGGCTGTCATCTCAGGCACCCACAGACTCAGTTGGTCTATGGGTTGTGCAGGCTGGTGCACATGGACATGGGAAATAACCACTTACTGGCTGCTTCCCATCCAGCTGGTCTGCCTTCCCACCCTGTCAGGAAGGGAAGGGAGTGTCACTTGGGCTCAGACACCAGGGTCTTGGTCCCTCTCTCTGGCCTAGGCTCCAAGCAGCCAGGGTTGTGGTCTAGCTGGCACCCATGCAAATGTGTGGAGGGTTGCAGTGGGAGGTGGGGCAACCACCGGACTGATTGTGGGCTGGTTTGGGTCCACAGGCCATGCAAATGTGGGAACTGCCACAAATTGGTGGCTTTTCTGCTCAGTTGGTCTGCCTGCTCACCTGTGTGTGTTCAGATAGATGCTAGGGTCTCAGTCTCTCTGTCTGTTGCAGGCTCCAGACAGCCTGTGCCCTGGTCCCACTGGTG
>NW_007729891.1:79826-81787 GCF_000696425.1 Galeopterus variegatus
TAGCTTTCTTATCTGTTCTAATTACGTTTCCCCCACTTGCTGAGAATAGAAACATGTTTTTTTTGTGTGTGTCTTTTTTTTTTTTCGTGTCCGGCAACGGATCGCAACCTTCAGTGTCGCCCCCGTACCGGACCGGGACCGGCAATGGGATCGCAACCCTCGGTGTTGCCCCCGCGCCTCGCTCAGCCAGTGAGCGGGAACTGGTCTGTATGTGGGATCCGAACCCTCGGCAGGAGCGCTGCCGCGCTTCCCAAGTGGCACACTAGCGCAGTGCGCCACCGGGCCGGCCCAGAAACATGTTTTTGTTTGTTGTTATTTTCACCACTTCTTACTAATATAACATAGCTCTGTAGTCATTGCATGCTGCTTGAGCCCTATCTTATTTCTTTTTCCAATATCTCCTTATTTTAATTTGAACAAGTTGTGTATTGGACATTTTGCACAGCTGTCATGCTGGGAAACACTTTCATTGAGCTCCTCAGTAAGCTTCATTATTTCTCATGTCCCTTGACTCCCTTTCTCTTTACTCATGTTCTCCTCAGAAAAGATGTATGAAAGGTAATGTTTTGAGCTCTTTAATATCTAAAAATGCTTGTGGTTGTCTTAACCCTCACTGGAAATTTGGGTTGGAAATTTATCTAGGCTTAAAATCATTTTTTCTCAGAATTTAAATGCCATTTTCTTGTGGCACTTAGTGTTGTTGACGAGACAACCAATTCTTTTCTGAGTCACATCTTCTGTGTTTTGAATTGTGGAAATTGTAGGGCCTTCTCCTTTTTCTTAGTTTTTTGAAATTTTATGGAAATAGGTTCAAAGTTTTTTTTTGTTTTTTCATTACTTTTCCTTGGATCTCTATAGACAAAAAATGTTGAAGGACTCATGCACCTTTTCAGCCTTGGGAAAACTTTTGCCCTTATTTATTTTAAAATTTCCCCTCTCCATTTTTTTTTTCCCTCTCCACCTGAAATTCCTTTTGGTCAAATGTTGTAATTTTTGGATTAGTTTCTCTTACCTTTAATGTTTCAGCCTTTCAGTTCCATATTCTAAAAGATTTCATTGACTTCAACCTTCCAAACTTCTGTTTCATTTTAAAAACTATCTTTAAAATCATGTTTACTAATAGGTTTTTCTTGTTCTTATGGTTTCTATCTTAGTGTCCTGTTCTTGTTTAACGAATGGAATATATTCTTTCTTTAAACAACTTTACTGAGGTACNGGGTCTCAGTCTCTCTGTCTGTTGCAGGCTCCAGACAGCCTGTGCCCTGGTCCCACTGGTGTCCATGTGAATGTGGAAGGGAAAGGGAGTCCGCCTCACTGGGTCTGCGGTAGGGTGCACTCCCACCACAGGTCTGGCTCCAGGACAGCACTGTGTCTCAGCCACTCAGGGCAGGAGGAGTTTTTCTCTCCTTGGGCTTCCAGTATGAGACTGTGCAGCTGCACCAACTCCCACCTATGCTCCAACTAGGTTTAGATTCAGAAAGGCCTGGGGAACTCTCTTGTGGTGGGCATTGCTGCTGTTTGGTGGCAGTGGAAACAGCTGGGGTCTTTTTTAGCTTACTTGCTCTCTGCCTGCTCTCCATCGTGCTGTTCTCATCTCCTGCACTTCGCAAGGATCTTGTCAGTCTCCTGGTGTTCTGCAGCATATTTCTTCAGTCGTTTCAGTCAAAATATATTTGTCGGTCTGTTGTTTTGGTCTCTTTTTAAGGGGTGGGGAGCTAGCGCCAGACCTCTCTAGTTAGCAGTCTTGGAAAAAAACCTGTTTATTTCACTATTTCTTGATTTATACATATAACACATTTCTATTAAATCATCACTGTGAAAGGGGAGTATTTATCTCCATAATTTATGCAAGTTTTTATCTCTCCATTCCAATTTTTGGTAGTTATTATATATTTCAGTTTTGTTGCTTGCCTTTGAAACTTTAAATGCCATACATAGACTCCGGTTTCTTGTTTCACCAA
>NW_007729891.1:83483-85333 GCF_000696425.1 Galeopterus variegatus
CAACTTTACTGAGGTACAATTTACACACTCTAAAATCACTCACTTTAAATGTACGATTCAATGGTTTTTAGTAAATTTAGAGTAGTGCAGCCACCACCACAATCCAGGTCTGGAATGTTCCATCACCCCCAAAAGCTCCCTGTAGTCATCTGCAGTCAATTCCCACGCCCTTTCTCAGCCCCAGATAACAACTGATCTGCGTTCTCTTTTTACAGATTTGCATTTTCTGGACACTTTACATAATGGAATCATATAATATGTACTCTTTTGCACCAGTTTTCTTTTTCTGTTTTTCACATGTTTGTGAAATTAACCTATGTTGTAGCAAGTACTAGTAGTTGATTCCTTTTTATTGCTGGATGGTATTCCATTGCACTGATACACTGCATTTTGTTTATTCATTCATCAGTTGGTGGACATTTGAACTGTTTCTAATGTTTGGCTGTTATGAATAATGAATAATGCTATATGAACAATTGCATTAAATAGACACAGGTTTTCATTTGTCTTGAGGAGATAACTAAGAGTAACATTGCTGGGTCATATGAAAAGTTTGTTTACATTTTAAGAAACCATCAAATTGTTTTTCAAAGCCACTTCCTGTTTTTTACCTTCTTGCCAGCAATGTTTACAGGTTCCTATTTCTCCACATTTTTGTCTTTGTGATTATGTTCAAGTTAGCGGGAGTAAATGATGTTCCATTGTAGTTTTTATTTGCATTTACCTAATGATTGATGATGATGAATGTATTTTTATGTGCTTATTAGCTATTTACATATCTTCTTTGGTGAAATGTCTATTTAAATCTTTTCCCCATTTTTAATTGCATTGTTTGCCTTCTTATTATAAAGTTGTAAAAGTTTATTATATATACTGAATACAAATCCTTTATCAAATATATGATTTGCAAACATTTTCTTCAAGTCTTCGGCTTGTCTGTTCATTTTGTAAATGATGCACACATTTACAAAATTTTTGATAATGTCCGAATTATTAATTTTTTCTGCTAAGAATCATGATTTTTTTTGTTGGATCCAATAACTCTTTGCTTAGCCAAAGTCATGGAGATTTTCTTTCATGTTTTAGTCTAGAAGTTTAGTTTTAGCTGTTAAATTTAGATTTAGGTTCTATTTTGAGTTAATCTTTATTATGGTGTGAGGTATGTGTATAGTCTTTTTGCATGGGATATCTAATTGTCCCAGTAACGTTTGTTGAAAAGACTGTCTTTTCCCCCAATAAACTCCCTTGAAGTCTTTGCCAAAAATTAACTGGTAATCAAAGTAAGGTTTTATTTCTGAACTGAACTCAAAATTCGGTTCCATTGATCTGTATACCTATCATTATGTTAGTATCATACTATTTTGATTTCTTTAGCCTTATGGAAAGATATAAGTAGGGGAGTATGCCTTCCAGCTTTTTCTTCTTTGTAATTTTTTCACCATCTGGGTCCTTTGCAATTCTATATAAATTTTAGGGTCTGCTTGTCAAGTAGCCAGCTATGATTTTGGTAAAAAAATATTGTGTGGAATCTACAGATTTACTTAAGAGAATTGCCATATAGCATCATTATATATTTTAAGAAATAATATTTTAAGGGGTCTCCCAGACCCCTTCTGACATGATTGTTTCTTTAAATATTTATTTCTGACCTTTTATCTCTCTGCTGTCCTTCTGAGACGCTCTTTACGCATATGTTAGTATGATGTTGTTTAACTAGTCTCTGAGATTCTGTTTGTTTTCTTCATTCTTTTTTCTCTCTGCTTTCCAGATTAAATGCATTCTATTGATCTAGTTTCAAATTTTGTGATTCCCTCTTATGTCATCTTTTTTTTTTTTTTTTTTTTTTTTTT
>NW_007729891.1:86356-91069 GCF_000696425.1 Galeopterus variegatus
CCCTCGGGCGGGAGCGCCGCCGCGCTTCCCAAGTGGCGCACTTATCCAGTGCGCCACCGGGCTGGCCCCCTCTTATGTCATCTTAAATATATTTTAAAACCTTTTTAGTGAAATTTTTCCATTGTTATATTTTCTAACTCCAGAATTAAGTATTGTTTTGTTTAGCTCATTGAGAATAATGATATTGTCTGTGTTGTCTGCTAAACTTAACATATGAGCCTCTGAGAAACCATTTATATTGATTTCTTTTTTTTCCCCTGAGAATGGATCATCATTTCTTGTTTCTTTGCATGTAATAATTTTTTTTTGTTGCTGTTAAAAACTGGACATTTTAGATAATATATTGTAGCAACTCTGATTCCCATTTCCTCCCTCATTTGGAGTGTTGGTTTTTGTTTTTGCTTTTTCTCTTTTTTGGCTTATTTGTTTAGCAACATTCCTGGACTAAATTTCTGAAGTCTGTCTTCTCCGCAGTATGCAGATGTTGATATATTTGCCCATTTTTTAATTCTTATTTTTATTTGTAAACCTTGCTTCCTTGGAGTTGTCCTTTTGTTAGCATAGCTTGTAGGTCTGCCAATAATTGGCTGTACCCCAACAACTTGAGCCAGTAAAGCTTCTATCCTCTGCCTTACAGGTTTCAGAAACAGATTAGTAGTTAAGGCTGCTTACCTGGTCTGGCCCTGGTTTTACTTTTTGACAGTCCCTACAGCATCTCACCGGGGTGAATGCACGACTTTACATTTAGCTAGGAATGTGCCGATAGCTGGGGTTCTCTTTAGTCTTTCCTGTACCTATACACATCTTTCATGTACAAGTAACCTTAGAATTCTTCAGTAATATGTGGAAGTTTATCAAGGTGATTGATAGCTATATCACTCACCAGATCCCCTTGCTAAGTTACTGACCAGTCTGACATTTTGTTCTTCACCCCAACCAGGTCCTCGAACCCAAGCTAGATGCACTGTTGGCCTTCCCCATTTATTTGCCAGTAAGATTGCCAGTGTTTCAGCAATACCCTCAGGAGTGAGGTTTTTCCATATTCCACCTCAAATCAAGTCAAATGAATGCCCTCTGGCACCAAAACTGCTGGTCCTCACAGCTTTCTCCTCCCTGGGAGAACGACCATGGCAAGCAGTCAGGAATGCCCCATAATCCTGCTATTATTACACAGGGCTCAGTATTTTTCTTAAATAAAAGCTTATCAATTTGTTGTGTTTTTAGTGAATTTTAAGAGTCCAGAAATGGACATTTTTGGCAATTCTGTTCAGTTTTATGATTGCTTTTGGGGGACAGGGTTAGCTGAGTGTCTCACTCTGCCATTTCAGAAGCCCTACCACTCAATACATTCTGAAATGTTACTGAGAATATTAATTACAGATTTTTAAAATGTTCTCTCCTGCTCCCTCAATTATTTGTTTCTTCTGGGGTCGTATTTTATGTTGGTATATCACTTTTTATTTTGATCTTTCTGGTAATCTTTCATTATCTATGCATATTTAAGTAGTGAAAACTTAGCTTTTCTTTCTCTCTCTCTCTCTTTTTCTCTCTTCCTAATTTTTATAACAGTATTTGTTTGTTCTTTCCCTCTCCCACGTCCCCCTACCTTATTGTGTCCTCACTGAGGCATGAGGTCACTGAGGCATGAGGCTTTCACTCTCCCCCCTCCATCCTTGGAAGTAGAGACATCAGTCCCACTTGTAGTCCCCCTTCTAATTAAAGGCTGTTAAGCCAGGAGACAGGGGTCCAGACAGAGGCAGACAGGAGAGGTTCCACTGGTGTACTTTTTTCTCAGGCAGCCACTTGACTTCTTAGTTCCTCCAACAGAGGGAAATTGACCTCCATGAAGGAATCTGATTTAATAAGAACGCTTGTGATTTTAATGCACAGAATCACCAGCCAAATCTCCAACACTTTCCCAGATTGTTGACCAAAGCTCCCTCAGATTCCCCTTGCTGATGAAGGCTGAACATGCTCTCTTAGTCCCCTGCCCTGTAGGAGAGCAAACAACGTACATGGCACCATTTGAGCAGTGTGTTTCAATCCTGCCACCTGCTGCTCAACCTCTATCCCATGCCTGTTCATTACCAGGTAGGAAAGTAGGGACCACTTAGCCCCTCTTTTCCCCTGCTCCTCCTATCACTTGGAAATTTGCTGATATCCCTGAGACCATGGGACACATGCCTTTTCTCTTCCAAAAAAGTCATTGTCTGTTTTGCTCATTGCACCAATCTTTGTCAGGAAAGAACCTCAACTTCATAGAGAATGGCAAAGAGGAAGCCTACCACAGCTCCATGCATACTCTATGAAAGTAGACAAGACTTAATGAGTCCAAGCAAGACAATTTACTTACTCACAGCACAGGAAATAGTAGGAGGCTTAGCCTTATCATGCCAATTGGCATTGTCGTCAGGTCTCATGGGTGATACGATGGGTCCAGACAGAAGCTCTGCCTGCAGGAGAATGCACAGTAGCTGAAGAATCCAGGGTTTGAGGCCCAGAACCTTTCATAGCTAGCAGCAAACAAGTCAGTGCCTGTCTCCTGGGGAGCACATAGTTACATGGTAACCAAGCTGTGCTTGCTTCCACTTACTAGTTTCCATCTTTGCTAGCTGTGGAAACTGCTCAGGTTCAAGGGAAGGATAATCCTTGCGGTTTGGCACACACAGCGAGAATGCGAGAATGCGAGAATGCTCAGAGCCCACAGCAGACTGTCTCCCCCAACAGAGACAGCAGTGAGACTTGTGGATATTCATCAAATTTAGCACATTTTCAAAAAATAGAACTGACAGGATTTCCCGAAGGATTTGCTATCATAATTTGATATTGGTATTAAGAATATATTCCCATCATCAATCAAATCAGTTCTCTCACTGATGTATAATCTAGGGTTTAGCACCTGGTATAGAGTAAGTGTTCAATAAGTATCCGTGACTGAATGAAATCAGCTTAACTGTCAGCCTCATCATCAATGTGTAAATATTATTCTCAGTGGAGCCATGTAGTGTGCTGTGATCTATTTCTTTTTACATGGAACAATTTACTTTTACTTGGGTTAACCATTGCTTCATTTTCTTTTCGTTTGCTCAGGTAACTAAATACTGCCACTAATTCATCCCCTGACTCTCTGCCGGAAGTCTAACCATTTCAAAATATTCAAACATATAACATAATCTTTCCGATTCATTTTCTTAGACACACTCAAGCCCTCAGTCCTCTCGCAGCAGTGTGTATACACAGCTCTCTGGGCTTCTCGCACAGCTGTTTTCTTGCAGTTGATCTACATCCTCCAGAACATGCCTGGAAAATGGCCTGTGGGAGGTCTACCTTTGAGGCCTTCTGGGTCTGACATATCTTTATACTATGCTAACATTTGACTGACCTGAGAGATTGGATGGATACAGTAATTTAGAAATCAGTTTTTTTCAAAATTCCAATGTATGTCCCCTTTGTCTTTTAGCTCCTAATGTTGCTATTGGGAAGTCCGATACCATTCTTAGTGACAATCCCTGTATGTGACCTGTTTTTCTCCCCTCTAGATTTCCATTGATCACTTATATTCTACCAATTCACAATGATGTTTTATTCTGTAAGCTGGGCATTCAGTTAGTTATTCCTATAGTAATTCTCTTCCATTAATTTTCAGTTTTTCTCTCTGGAACTCTTGCTATTTAAATGTTAGATGGTCTGGACTTATCCTCTAAATTTCTTATATTTTCTTTCCCAATTTTCATCTCTTTGTTCTTTTTTCCACTTTCTGGAAGATTTCCTTCCCAGGAAATTTTTACATTTCAAATATACTGACTTTTTCTTTTCTGCTGTCATACATTGTTATGGGTTGCACTGTGTTCCCTAAAAAGATATGTTAAAGTCCTAAGCACCGGTACCTCAGAATGTGACTTTATTTGGAAACAGGTCTTTGTAGATGAAATCAAGTTAAGATGAGGCCAGTAGGGTGAGCCCTAATCCACTATGACTAGTGTCTTTATAAGAAAAAGAACAGAGGCTCACAGGGAGAACACATAATGACAGAGGCCAAGATTGCAGCAATGCAGCTGCAAGCCAAGGAATGTCAGGGATTGATGGCCACCACCAGAAGCTGGGACGAAACAAGGAAGGATCCTACTTAGAGTATCAGAGAGAGGGTGGCCGTGCTGACACCTTGATTTCTAGCTTCCAGAACTATGAGAGACTAAATCTCTGTTGCTTTAAGCTACCCAGTTTGTAGTAATTTGTTATGGCAGCTCCTGGAAACTAGTACGTAGATTTACTGTCCAAAACCTCTTTTCAAAGTTTTCTTCTTTTCTTTATTTACATTGTGTATTTCCTCCAAGTTCTTTTCTTATTTCTTTCCGATTTATTTGTTGGTTTGGTTGGTCTCTGTCTTCCGTGTCAACAGCATGTTACAAACGTCTGCTGCTTTTGGCAATCTGCTCCATTTCAGGACTATGACACTGAAGCACTGGTCAGAAGCTCCTTGGGTGTGGGCAGGGCTCATTGACAGTGATGAGCTGCAAGGTTCCCTCAGGGGATCATCAGGTCAACTGTCTGAAGTCTCAGTTATTGGTAGATCTTTTTTCTTGGTCTTTAATTTTCTGCCTGGGAATGGAGCCGGGGGTGAGGGAGCTAGGGTCTCCCAGTAGATTGTGGCTGGTTCGGTCTTATCAGAGGCTAAGCCTCCAGTCTCCCACCAGGCTGGGGAAGGGTAGTTAC
>NW_007729891.1:91249-102731 GCF_000696425.1 Galeopterus variegatus
GGTTCGGTCTTATCAGAGGCTAAGCCTCCAGTCTCCCACCAGGCTGGGGAAGGGTAGTTACCTAGCTGTGGGGGAGGCAGGAGCCTAACTCCTTCTGATACAGATTTTTTATCAATCTCTGTTTTTAGCTTTTTCTGTGCCCCTGTTTCCAGATATGACTGTTGCTTCTGCTTTCTCTATGTCTGTGGTTCCATGAAATGACTGTTTGCTTCTGATCTCCCACCAGGATTTCTCCACTGTTATTTTAGGTTTTAAGTTTTTCTAATCTTAATATTCAGTTAATATTCACCTATCAGTTAATATTCATCTATCTCCCAGTTAGCAAAATGTTATTGTTATCATCTCTTTTCCTGTTTACAACTTTTAAAAGTTCCCTTTTTTAAAAGTGTTGTTGTAGGAAAAAAAGAGATAACTTTGTGTATTGAATTCATTATGTTTAATCCAAGAGTCCACTGCTTTCAACCTTTCCTTGTCACTATATCTTCAGTATGATTTTTATAAACAGCAAATTTCTTTATTGAAAATAACCCAGTATGAGAGTCTTGATCTGTTACACGGAGTTCAGTTAAATAACAATGTGATTATCGGTATACTTGGATTTATTTTTTCAATCTTATTTTGTTCTTTCTACTTACTACTCTCCTTTTTAGATTTCTATTGAATTAATGGAATTTTTTCCAGTCCTTGTCATTTCTCTTACCTTTTACTTCTAGTCTTTTAATGGTTCCTATTAGACGTTTATCAGCACACTTGGCATAGCCTAAATTAATCAACATCCCTACCCTTCTCCTTAACAATGTAAGAAACTTTGACCATTTTAGCTCATGTATTTTCTCACATTTTATTTTAATTGTAGCTTGTTTGTAACAAACACTCATCATTATTATAATTATTCTTATAATTAAAGCTTATTCAGAATTGCCCATAAATCGATCAAGCTCGCCATTGCTTCTTACATTCTATTCCTTCTTTCCATTTTAATTTCTTTCTTTTTCATATTTTTTTCTTTTTCTTTTCCTATTTTTCTTTTTAATTTTTCTTCCTTTCCAAGCATTTAAGCAGGGAGGACCTGCTTCAACTTAACATCTTAATTATCTTTTTAATCACTTTGGGAAACAATTTTCTCCTTCAGGAACATTCAAGATACAAAAATGCGACTTATTTACACATTATGTTACTATGTTGGATTTTTCCCTCAGTCACCAAAGATAAGTGGTAACTCTCATATTTCATTTTTAGTTGATAAAAAGATAAGCACAAATTTCAGGAAGAAAGGAGAGGGGGAGAGAGAATGATGAGAAAGAGAAACATATCTTACTCTGACAGTGTATTCAAGAGACACTAGGAAAGTTTTTAGTTGCTGAAGGTAAATGAAGGGAAACATGAGCTTGTATTGAAAGATAAGACGTTCTGAAGGACAGAAAGAAAAGGGACTGTCTCTCCTTATAGTAGAACTGCTGTGTCAGTCTCATAAATACCAATTTAAGTCTCTCAACTTCTCTTTTGTTTAACTCCAGCTATTCTCGAAAAATGGAAGAATGGGTACATAGAATATCTTTTTAACAATTTCTTAGTCCTGACACCGAAGAAGTTCTTTATTAATATATTCAACTGAATTCTGACCTAATAGTTCAGATTAATTTATCTCAACAGACACTTACTGGCTGGTGATACAGTTGCTCCTCAAGGATAATGCTTAGATCAAGAGAATAGGTTCTGTAGGTTTTTCAAATAGGAGATTTGTACTCCAAGATTCTTCGGTGCTATAGTCAAAAGAAATGTGCCCTTGAATGGACTCTTCAGTACAGTGTCTATGGCCAGGAAAAATAAACCTGAAGAAAAGAAATCTGGGAGAGACAATAGATCTAAGAGTCATGGTCAGGGTGCTGGCTGCCAAAAGTGAATGTAAGTGATTGTAACCAATGGACTTCTGCAATAGAGACCATTCTGAGTCAACCTGTTTTAAGTGACTCATAGAAGAAATGTAGAATCAATATTCCAACCCCAAGGAGTACATACCTTTTATCTTAACAACTTTCAAGATGAATGACACTAGTCAGGGCACACTTTTCTCTGAGCTTCAGCTTCCTCATTTATCAGCAAAACAAAGCGAAGTATGACTTGGTTATGAACACGAGCTTTGAAGTCAGACACAGACAATTTGAATCTGGCTCTGCCATTTACTAATGATTTGAATATGGGTAAGTTATTTAACCTTAGCCCTTAAAAAATGTTTGCTTTTATTTTTGTTCTGAAGCTGTGAAATGAGGATTATAAAAATACCTACTTCATAGAGTTGTGAGATTCAAACAGTTTAATCCATATCGCACTTAGACACAATGCCTAGACAAATTAAGCTCCCATAAATGTTATTGTTATTATTTCAATTAAGTTTTTAATGTATTGTCATAATATCTAAAGATTGGTTGTAGCGGTAATAATAATATATAAAATAAACATTCTTCAGGTGTGATCAGTAGCAGCATCCTGGGTAATTATTGAGGCTATTCTCCTTTACCCATTTATAAAATATTGAAATCAAACTTGTAACTCATGCACTTAAAGAAAATAGACAATTTATGGTAGACCTTGCTAGGGCTCACCAAAAGCTGGCCCCTTCTTGAACATACAGAAATCTTTATTTTTCAGCTTGATGGGGTCATGTAACTTGTTCTGCTCAATGACAAGTGAGAAGAAATGAGGTATCACTTATAGTTAAGGGAGTAGAAAGCTTTGGAGAGTCTCTGGATCTCTCTTTCTTATGTTGAAATGGTGGAGACAGAGGATCTGAGCATCTTGAATGAGTGAGTCACTGCATGGAGGAAAGCTGATTGGAGAGTCAGCCAGGCCCATGTGGACTTTGCAAGCATAAGAACTTACAGTGTAAGGCACTGAGTCAGTGGAGTTATTTGGTACAACTGCATAGCCCAGGTGATACGCACTGATACTGTTATAAAGCTCACAGTTTCTCTTCTTTTCACAGACCTTAAATTCAGAGAGTTAAGTAGGTATATATAAGACAGAGATCATCCAAGTAGTATCACAGCTAGGACTAAAATCCTATTTCCAGGTAACCTACTACAGTGCTCGACCTATTGATATTTCATACCCCACACTTAATTTTCAGGACTGCTGTAGAGAACAGAGACAAGAATAAGTACAGGGCCTAGCACTATCCCATAGTGGACAGTTTTAAAAAATGATAACCAGTGTTTTGATTCGCTATTTCTCCACACTTCTGCCTGTGCCAAACATGCTGATTAATGCCCTTTAATATTGAACCAATATTAAGCTAGGAATTTATAATGTATCTCAATTTGGGAGCAATTACATTTTTATAGCTTAGACTGCTGGCACAGAATCTATACTTCATGCCATTTACATCCATTTAATGCAAGAGAAATTCCTATCCATTTTTCAAACAATGACAGGAAATTCATTCAATTTTCTGCATCTAGAAACTGACAATTTATAAAAGCAGAAGCTAGACTTCTGGGAATTATTTTGTCGTCATCTCTTCTCAGTCCTAATTCCTCTATCCATGCATCTCCTTCGATCCTCCTCATCCTTTCCTGTGTACTGTATGGTGCTTCTCTTGTCCTGTCTTTGTAAATTCCTTTTGGCATACCTAAGATAACATCTGGCTTCAGCATAATTCAAAGACATCAGAAGGCATTCAAACGATTAATAGAAATATAGTATCTTCAGTTTAGAAAGAACCTTAGAACTTACTCACCCAATCCTAATTGCCTAGACATTAAATAAAATCCTCATAATTGCCCGAGGTACTTAAAAATATAGCTTTTTAGCTCCACCTTTAGCCTACTAAGTTATAATCCCCATGATTATACAAATGGCCAATAAGCATAAAGCACGTTCAATCTAATAATTAAAGACATTCAAGATAAAACAAAATAATGAGGCATTTTGAGTTTAGTTTATCAAAGAATGTACCATAAGAAAGTAACCAGAAATATTAATCAAAATTTATGTACATATATGTTCATCTGATTGCTACCTTGGTTGAGTTATTATCCGTTGGAGTAGTACAAACAGTTGTATTTTAACATAAATTTGGATTGCAAATTGTTGCTCTTAATGCCTTAAAATTATTCTAGGTGCATACTTCAGACAAAAATTATTTACATTACAGATGATTGCTGTCATGCACTTGGCTGGTCATACACTGGGCAATGGCATAGAAATGCTATAGATATTGACCTCAGTCTTCAAATCTTTAAAGCTAGGAGCAGTGTCATGACCAATTCAAGTGTGGTGAAGGACTTTTATTCAGGCCTGAATATCTATATGCAAAAAGTTCTGGCTGACAACCAAGAGAAACTATATATTCCAGATACGGAAAAACTTGGATTATATTTAATCAAATAGGAAATGCAGAAAAATCCTGATATTTTTCAATATACCTTAAAATTATATATATTTTTTTCTGAAGCAATGATCAAAGGCATGGATTATGAATATCATCATGTCATCCTACTGCTGGGGATAGCTGTTGATGGCTCAAAATAATTTATAACAACGTTTAGATTAAATAAAATAGAAGGTTTAAAAGAACGCATTATATTATATTTTTAAAAAATATGTTGTCAGTTAGTCAAAATATGTACTTTGTTTTTGGCCAGTAAAAGTGCTATTAATTGAAAAATGTGTTTTAAAATCAAAAGCTTCCATGATCAAGGAAATGTGATACAAACACACAGATAGCCTCCTGGAGGGCATACAACAAGACATTAAATATAGTTTTCTGTGGATTATGGAATTATGACAACTTTTTGTTTCCTCTTTTTCTACTTCTCTCCTTTCCAATTTTCCATAATAAACTTTTTTCTTTCATAAAACTAGGGTAAAGAAAAATATTTTTAAAGTGAGTGTATGTCATCTACACACTACTTACCACTTAGTCTGAGTGCAGAAAATTCTCAAATGACCTGTAGTACAGTTTTTATTTGACCCTATTTATTTTTCAAGGCTGAGTCTACACGTAAAGAATGGGAAACACAGTGTTTTTCCTACTTTCATACAGTCAACACAGAACACATCACCTCTGATCACCAAAATTTGTGGGGATATCTCCCCACCAGCAACCAATTAATTCTGTAGTGGACATCAGCTGGTGTCCTCTAATTCAATTCAATTCTGACACTATCTACCTGGAGATAGCATCAGATCCCAAAGCATCAGATCCCAAATAGGCTGTCACTTATACTTCTGACAGACCAGCTATAAATTGAAGGTTCCCATGATCCCCTCCTTGGGTTCGATTTTTGCTAGAATGGCTCACTGAACTCAGAGAAGTATTTACTTAAATTTCCAAGTTTATTATAAAGGATATTATAAAGGATACAAATGGAGAGATGCATAGGGCAAGGTATGGGTGAAGGGGTGTGAAGCTTCCATGCCCTCCCTGGGCATGCTGACCTCCAGGAACTTCCACATGTTCAGCTATCTGCAAGCTCCCTGAACCAAGTCCTTTTGAGTTTTTATGGAGACTTCATTACATAGGCATGATTGATTACATTACTGACCAATGGTGATCAACTCAAACTTCAGCCCCTCTTCCCTCCCTGGAGGCTGAAGGTTGGGGCTAAAAGTCCCAACCCTCTAATCCTGCCTTGGTCTTTCTGGCAACCATTTCCCATCCTGGGGCTACCAAGGGGCTGCCAGCCACGAGCCATCTCATTAACATACAAAAAACATTCTTATCACTCCAGAGATTCCAAAGGTTTTAGGAACTGTAGGTCAGGAAATATTTCATGATATCACATCTCTGGTTTCTGCTTATTGGTTTATAAATTGCAACTTTCCAACTCAGATCAGTTGCTTACCTCTCTGCAGTTTCCATTGTGAGCTTAGCAATATTTTAGGCTTGACATCAGTGATCCCGTTTGGGCTGCTGACTCCTTGTTTAGCTATTGATGAACTTTGAGACCCATAAAGAACTATAAGAACCAAGTTATTTTACACACATTTGCACTCCCAATAATGCACAATACTAGAAATCTGACCTAATCTATAAGAAACTCTGCATAAGCTTTTCCTTGCATGTTGACACAAATGCCTCACTTTATTGATGGTTAAAGACATCTTTGTTTAACTAATCAATGAAATAACATGACAAACAATTTATGTAATCTAAATAAATTTCCTATAAGTATAAATCCTTTTGATGCTTTTGGTGGTACTGTCTCTTACTGTTACCCAGGTTGCAACTTCTATTTCTAAGTGAAAGTATTTTGTCTCTGACCTATTGATTTTTCTTCTTTCTTAAGGTTAACACCATAAATACTCTCTTTATGTTGGAATTAGTTTCCAGCCTGCTCAAAAATATACTTTCTACTTTAACCAAACTTTTTACCTTCTTTAAATCATAACTCAAGTTTTTAGTTTCTTTAGCAGGTCTTCCCTCATTAGTGCCATCTCTTCTATAATTTCCTTTTCCTCTTCTTCATTTATACCCATGCAGGTACATATGTTCACCACACACCACTGGTGTGGTAGCATAGTCCCCATGCAATGTGGGGGCTTAGTTCTTATTCTCTAACTCAGCATGTCTAAGCTTAATTTTTTTTTTTTGTCTTTTGTCTTTTTCCGTGTCCGGCAACGGATCGCAACCCTCAGTGTTGCCCCCGTACCGGACCGGGGACCAGCAACGGGATTGCAACCCTCGGTGTTGCTCCCGCGCCTCGCTCAGCCAGTGAGCAGGAACTGGTCTGTATGTGGGATCCGAACCCTCTGACGGGAGCGCCGCCACGCTTCCCAAGCAGCACACTGTAGCAGTGCACCACCGGGCCGGCCCATGTCTAAGCTTAATTTAATCTGTTTTGGTGGGGCCTGGGCAGCAATATTTTTAAAAGAACCTTAGGTGATTCTGTTGTACCCAGAGTTGAAAATTGTTAAGCTGATTAACCTCTATCAAGACAGCCTTCACATTTTACAGCGATCCTTCTCACATTTTAGAATACACAGAAATCACCTGGAGATGTTGTTAAAATGCAGATTCTGATTCAGCAACTGGGGCCAGGACTGAGATTCTGTATTTCTAACGATCTCTGGATGATGCTAACAATATCGATCCACAGACCACACTTTGCAAGGATATAGATCATACTACAGAAATGTAAAGAAATTATATGGCAGAGTGAAAATGACCTGTGAAAGTTTTTGACAATGTGGAAAGACATTTTGTATTCATGCCAAATACTGTTGAAAGATAGCTCACTCAGTCATTGGTTGAATCATTCAGAAATATTGATTGAGGACCTACCTTATACCAGACACTGTGAGACAAGAGTAAGGATAGGGCTGACAGGAGAGACAATATTTTGTTCTCCTAACCAAGAACCCAGCATTAGTCTATGTGTTGGAAATGCAGCAGAGACCCAGGGGGCAATAGACCACATCCTGTTCCAGGAAACACTAGGGAGGGTAGGGGTTAAAGATAAACCCTAAAGATGCTGGTATTACCAGCATTACCTTCCCCTTGCATTACCCAAGGCTGCTTTTTTTTTACAGGCCTCAAGAGAACAATGTGGCCCTGGCAGAGGAGAATAACCATCAGCCTTCATCTGCTGAGTCTGAAAATAGAACACCTTATGACCAACTGATAAAGTACCCAATAGTAAGATCGGAGACCTCTCCTTCTTTCCCAAGCCCCTCACCCCACTTTTTGCCTTAAGAAAATCCCTCATAATAAACACTTGACTTCCTTTTGTGTTGGCTCCCTTGAGCATGAGCCATCCTCGAAAAACCTTACTTGTTCAACCACATACTGGGTTTAGTTTTTATTTCTATGACTAAGTCCTGAGAGCCTGGCTTATCTGGTCTTGTAACATTTGTACCAGCTTATGTCTAATATAATTACTTGGAAGATCCTTCAAGCATTTACAATTTAGAGCATATCAGAATTGTGCCCTGAAAGCCAAATTATGAATTATGGCATATATAGATTTACCTAATATTTCTCTTTATCACAGCTTTGGTTGGCAGGACTAAAGGCTCTTCACACTGGCTTTCAGGGAGTTTGGAGGAAGGGATAAGGGATGTTACATTTAAATTCAATTCTAAGGAAACTGACCCTACACACCCCAAATGACATCACCAGCATGACCAGCCCTGGGAAGTGACTGTGCCTGCCCAACTGATAGTGGCAGTGCACCCTGGTGACCTCACTGTCTGCAGCATTCCCCACCAGTGCTGCAGACACCGGCGCTGTGCAAGTAATCTATAACAGCCACTGCCACACCAACAGCCACCACAGTCTTACAGGTGTCCGACTGACCACTCATTGGCATAGACAGGAGAGTCACCTTCTGGGGAACCCAGGGAAAGAGGTGAGTGAGTGCAAACCTGTGACCAGTGGTCCAACCCACAGGGGGAATTATGCTGTCATATATGGTAGCTCACCCATGGGACTTATTTGTTCCAGGGAGAGACACATGTGGAACCCCAGAGAGTACAGAAACCCAGGATAATAGAGTGAGGAAGAAAATTCCTAATCACCACAAACTCATCCCCCAACCAGGGAAAGCAAGGTCCCAGGAACAGCCTCTGCTTGTAGGAAAGAGGAAAGAGAAAACTCACCAAGAGTCACCAATTCAAACTGAGGAGCACTAGTATATCCCATTTCACCCATCAGGGTCATGGGGAATAAGCCAGGGTGCCAACAGGCCCACTCGGGGTCACCCACCCCAGCCATAAAGTGACAGAGCACCCAGGCACTTCTCTCAAGAACTCAAGAGCTCACCCACACCCTGAACAAACCAACATACTGTCACCAACCTCAACAAGAAATCCCTAAGTGCCTCAGTGACTAGGCCATGGAGGCACTCACATGTGATTCCAATACTGAATACTGCTAAAGTACCCACACAGAGACTACACTACTGTGTCTACCTGGAACCAATACTAAGACACCCCACTCAACAGTCAATATAAAATATATCTATGTGAAGAAGTCTCTCTCTGCAAAGCCCACTCTGGAGTAATAGAAGAAGCAACTGCTCTACCAGATGACTAGACAGCAACACAGAAGTCCTAGAAATACAGCAAACAAACATACAAACAAGAAAATAGGATACCACTGAAGGAATATAATAACTCTCAAGCACCAGACCCCATAGAGCAGGAAACCCTTGAAATGACTTAAAACAAACTACAAGCAACAATATATAGGAAACTAATGAGATACAAGAAGACTCAGGTAGATGACGCAATGAAATGAGAAAAAGTTTCTAGGATATGTAGGAGGAAATGTACAAAGATATTAATGCCTTAAAAAGACTGTGGCAGAACTCCTGGAATTGAAGGATAGGAGTCATTCAATAAAATAAAAAACACAACCAACAGCTGAGGCAGCAGGTTAGAACAAGCAGAAGAAAACCAGGTGGACAAAAAAAAAAAAAAAAAAAAAAAACAGAAAAGAATATTTTAAAATGAAGAAAATCAAAGAGAGCTGGAAGACAATCTGAAGTGCACAAACATCCAAATCATGAGTGTTCCAGAAGGGGAGGAGAAAGCAATAGGCATTGAAAACCTATTCAATGAAGTAATAGAGGAAAACTTCCCAGGTAAAGGGACAAACATAGACCTTTAGATCCAGGAGGACAAAGATCTCCAAATAGATTCAATCCAGAAAGGTTCTCTCCAAGACATACTATAGTCAAACTGACAAAGCTCAAAGACAAAGAAAGGATCTTAAAAACAGCAAGAGAAAAGTGTCAAGTCCCCTATAAGGGAGTCCCCATTGGATTGACAGCAGACTTTTCAACAGAAACACTAAAGGCCAGAGGAGAATGGGATGATATATTCAGAATACTAAAAGAAAAAAATTGCCAGGCAAAAATACTATACCCAGTAAGGCTACCCTTCAGAAATGAGGGAGAAATTGTGTATTTCCCCAGAAAACAAAAAATGCTGTATTCGCAATCCCACAGTTTCACACCATCACATGACCAGGCCTCAAGGGAGTACTGCATCTGAAATCTGAAAAACAGTAATCATTGCCATGAATACACAAGAAAGAACAAAACCCACTAGTAGAACAAAAATGCAAAAACTTATTTTAACCTTACTTTAAATCTTATAATAAGAGAAAAACCTTATTTAACCACCTCAAGAAGCCAACAAACATGGAAGCACACAATAAAAGGGAAAGAAAGGAGCAAAAGATATTTAAGACATCCAAACAGAAAATTGATAATATGCCAGTAGTAAGTCAAAACCTTTCAATAATAACTGTAAATGTAAATGGATGAATTTACCACTCAAAAGACACAGATTGACTGACTGGATTAAAAAGCCAGACCCAAATATATGCTGTCTTCAAGAACTCACCTCACCTGCAAAGACACACACAGCCTAATGGCAAAGAGATGGAAGAAGATATACCATGCAAATGGAAACCAAAAATGAGCCAAAGCAGATATTCTTATATTGGATAAAATAGACTTTAAGCCAAAAACCATAAAAAGAGACCAAGAAGGCCATTATATAATGATAAAGGGATCTATCCAGCAAGATGACATAAAAATCATAAATATATATGCACCAACACTGGAGTATCCAGATATATAAAGCAAACACTCTTAGACCTAAAGAAAGAGATAGACCCCAATACGATAATAGTTGGGGACCTGAACACCCCTCTTTGAGCATTGGACAGATCATCTAGGCAACGAATCAACAGAGAAACACAGGATTTAAACTACACTTAAGACCAACTGGACCTGGAAGATATCTACAGAACATTTCATCCAACAACTACAGAATATATATTCTCATCGGCACCATGGAACATTCTCCAGGATAGCCCACATGTTAGATCACAAAACAAGTCTCAGCAAATTTTTAAAAATTGAAGTCATTTCCAGTATCCTTTTAGACTGCAATAGATTAAAACTAAAAATCAATAACAAAGGAAACTCTGGAAACTATACAAATATGTGGAAATTAAACAACACTCTCCTGCACACCTATGGGTCCAAGAAGAAATTAAATATGAAATCAAAAATTGTTTGAAACTAATGAAAATAAAGATTATACCAATACCTGTGGGATACTGCAAAGGCAGTAGTAAGAGGAAGTTTACTGCGATAATTATTTACCTCAGAATAATATAAAGATTTTAAAACAACATAAAGTTACACCTCAAAGAAGTAGAAAAACAAGAGCAATCCAACCCCAAAATTAGCACACAGAAAGAAATAATTAAGATTAGATCAGAACTAAATGAAATAGAGACCAAAAAAGTGAAATAAAAGATCGATAAAAAAATGTTGGGGGCCGGCCCGGTGGCGCACTGCTACAGTGCGCCGCTTGGGAGCGCAGTGGCGCTCCCGCTGAGGGTTCGAATCCCACATACAGACCGGTTCCCGCTCACTGGCTGAGCGAGGTGCGGGTGCGACACCGAGGGTTGCGATCCCGTTGCCGGTCCCGGTCCAGTACGGGCGCGACACTGAGGGTT
>NW_007729891.1:103731-108715 GCF_000696425.1 Galeopterus variegatus
GCTGAGCGAGGTGCGGGTGCGACACCGAGGGTTGCGATCCCGTTGCCGGTCCCGGTCCGGTACGGGCGCAACACTGAGGGTTGCAATCCGTTGCCGGACATGAAAAAAGACAAAAAGGAAAAAAAAAAAAAGTTGGTCTTTTGAGAAGACAAACAAAATAGACAAATCATTAGCTGAGCTAACTAAAAAATGAAGAGAGAAGATCCAAATAACATAAATCAGAAATGAAAAAGGAGACATTACAACTGATACTACATAGATACAAAGAATCATTAGAGACTATTACAAACCAACTACACACCAACAAATTTGAAAACCTGGAGGAAATGGATAAATTACTAGACACAGAAAAACTACTAAGATTGAACCAAGAAGACACAGAAAACCTGAACAGACCAACAACAAGCAACAAGATTGAAACAGTAGTCAGCAGTCTCCTAGCAGAGAAAAGCCCAGAACTGGATTGCTTTACTGCTGAATTCTACCAAACCTTTAAAGAAAAAATTAATACCAATTCTCTTCAAACACTTCCAAAAATTTGAAACAGAAGCCATTCTCCCAACTCATTCTATGAGGCCAGCATCCCCTTTGCACCAAAACCAGAGAGAGATACAACAAAAAAAGAAAATTACAGGCTAATATCTCTGATGAACACAGATGCAGAAATCCTCAACAAAATATTAGCAATCAGAATAATCAGAATACATCAACACATCAAAAAAATGGTACAACATGATCAAATGGGATTCATCCTAGGGACGCAAGAATGGTTCAACATATGCAAGTCTATAAATGTGATATACCATATCAACAAAATCAAGGCCAAAATTGATATAATTATCTCAAAAGATGCAGACAAAACATGTGACAAAATTCAACATTCCTTCATGATAAAGATTTTCATCAATTTAGGTACAAAAGGAAAGTATCTGTATTGGGTTGAATGTCCCCCCAAAACTTGACCCCCCATGTGACAGTGTTTAGAGGTTGGGAAATCCTATTATGGTAATTGAAAGGTGGGACTTTGAAGAGGTGATTAAATTGCAGGACCATGCCATAATGAATGGATTAAAAATGGAGGTCATGGGTGTAGTTCTGAAGAAAAGAGAGTGAATGAAGAAGGTAGTCTCTCTCTGCTCTCTGCTTCCACCATCTTGCAATGTGAGACCCTGGGTCACATCCACCACCAGTTGGACTTTGGACTTCTCAGCCCTAGAAACTCTAAGCAATCAATTTTGTTTTCTTTATAAAATACCCAGTTCTGTGTATTTTGTTAAAAGCAACAGAAATGGACTAATACAGCATGTCAACACAATAAAAGCCATATATGACAAATTTACTGCCAATATCATCCTGAATGGGGAAACGATGAAAGCTTTTCCCTTAAGAATGGGAACAAGACAAAGATGCCTGCTCTCACTACTCTTATTTAACATAGTATGAGAAGTATTAGCCAGAGCAATTAGGGAAGAGAAAGAAATAAAGGGCATCCAGATTGGAAAAGACAAAGTCAAATTGTCCTTGTTTGCAGATGATATGGTCCTATATATAGAAAAGCCTAATGACTCTTCCAGAAAACTCTGAGTTGATAAACAATTTCAGTAAAGTTGCAGGATACAAAATCAACATGCAAAATTCAGAAGTGTTTTTATACTCCAAAAATGAACTAGCAGAAAAAAGAAACCAAGATGCTAGCCCATTTACAGTAGACACACACACACACACACACACACACACACACACACACACACACACAATACCTAGGAAAAAAGTTAACCAAGGAGGTGGAAGATCTCTACAAAGAGAACTACAAATCACTGTTGAATGAAATTAAAGATGGCACAAGAAGATGGAAAGACACTCCATGCTGTTGGATTGGTAGAATTAACACTGTGAAAGTGTCCATACTGGCCAAAGCAATCTACAGATTCAATTCAATGCCCATCAAAATACTAATGACATTCTTCACAGAAAAACAAAAAACAATCCTAATATCCATATGGAACAACAGAAGACCCTGAATAGCCAAAACATTCATGAGCAAATAAATAAAGCTAGAGGCATAATGCTACCTGACTTCAAATTATGTTACCAAGCTATTGTATTCAAAACAGTATGGTACTTAATGGAGTTTGAATATGTTGTCCCCCCAGAACTCATGTGGAAATCTGATCCCCAGTGTGGCAGTGTTGGGAGCTGTTTGAGTCACAGGGGTGGATCCCTCATGAACAGATTAATGCTCTCCCTGGGGATTAGGTGTAGTGACTGAGTTCTCGCTCTACTAGTTCCCACCAGAGCTGGAAAGACCTGGCACCTTCTTTTCTCTCTTGTTTCCTCTTGCCATGTGATCTGCTTGTACCTGCTGGCTGCCTGCTGTTTTCCACCATGAGTAGAAGGAGGTTGAGGCCCACACCAGATGCAGCTGCCCAGAACCATAAGCCAAATAAACCTTTGTTCTTTATAAATTACCCAGACTCAGGTATTCTGTTAGAGCAACACAAAATGGATGAATACAGTACTGGCATAAAAACAGGTACATGGACCAATGGAACAGAATAGAGAACCCAGAAATCAACCCATGTACTTCCAGCCAAGTGATCTTTGACAAAGGCAACAAGAATATATACTTTGGGGAAAAGACTGCCTCTTTAATAACTGGTGCTGAGAAAACTGAACTTCCATATGCAGAAGAATGAAACTAGATCCATACCTGTTGCCATATACCGAAAACAACTCAAAATGGATTAAAGATTTAAATATAAGACCTGAAACTGTGAAACTTTAAAAGAAAATAAAGGGGAAGCACTTTAGGAAGTAGGACTGGGCAAAGTCTTTATGAATAAGACTCCAAAAGCACAGGCCAAAAAGGAAAATGTAAATAAATGGGGTTATATCAAACTAAAAAGCTTCTGCACAGCAAAAGAAACAATTAACAGAGTGAAAAGACAACCTACAGAATGGGAGAAAATATTTGCAAACTATGCATCCGACAAAGGATTAATATCCAGAATATATGAGGAACTCAAACAACTTAGCAGTGAAAAAACCCAAATAACCTAATTAAAAAATGGGCAACAGACCCAAATAGGCATTTCTCAAAGTAAAATATACGAATGGCTAACAGACATGTGAAAAAATGCTCAACATCACTAAGATCAGGAAAATGCAAATTGAAACCACATTAAGATATTATTTCACCCCAGTTAGACAAGCTATTATCAAAAGTATAATAATAAATGCTGGCAAGGATGCAGAGAAAGGGGAACTTTCCTACATTGTTGGTGGGACTGTAAATTGGTGCAGCCATTATGGAAAATGGTATAGAGGTTCCTCAAACAACTACAGTCAGAGCTGCCATATGATCCAGCAATTCTACTGCTGGGTGTATACCCAAAGGAATGGAAGCTGTCATTTTGAAGGCATACCTGCACTCACATGTTTATCACATGTCCATTTACAATAGCCAAGAGTTGGAACCAACCTAAATGTCCATCATTGGATGACCAGATAAGGAAAATGTGGTATGTAAATACACCCACACACACACACACACCACACACACACACACGTGAAGGAATAACTACTCTGCCATAAAAAAAGAATGAAATAGTACCATTCACAGCAACATGGATGAACTTATAGAAAACTATTAAGTGAAATAAGCCAGGCACAAGAGAAATACCACATGTCTTCACTCATAAGTGGGAGCTAAAAAAAATAAACAGCAACAAAAAGGAAGATAACAAAAATCACAATACTACATTGAACTTTCAAAAGGAGAAAACAGAATGGAAGTTACCGGAGGTGGTAAAGGGGGAGTTGGAGGCGGATAAAGGAGGATTTGGTAAAGGGCCATGAAAATCAATTACATTGTATAATGTTGAATATATTAATTACACTGATTTGAGCATCACATATTGCACACAGGTACTGATATTCAACTCTGTACCCCCCAGATATGTACTATGAAACTATGTGTTTCAATAAAAATTTTTTAAGAATTTCAGTGTAAGTGTAGTAGGGTGGGGCTTACAGACCTAGCATTGTTGTTGATGTACCTCAACTTGATCCTTAGTCTTTCCAATTAGAAACTTCCCTCCTTGGGTCTTGGATCAATTTTGGGGGAGAGAAATGTGGTCAGCCCACTATCTCTTTGAGCCAGGTTATATATATCCCAGGTGGCTGGCCAGCTATGGGCATGCTCACTTTGAGTCAGACGTCTACCTCTTCCAATAGTCAATGAGCCATGATTGGCAAGAGTGGGGCCAAGTGGCCAGCTTACCACCCAGTGGGTCCATAACTGGGAACAGAGAAGGGATATGAGGTTACCAAAGTATTTCTGGACGTTGAAAATTTTGTGTTTTCACAAGGGTTGCTTTAATTTCTTTCAGCTAGACACAAAGAAAACTAAGCAGAAATCCCAAGGTTTTATTCATAGTTCCACTTTATACAAATATGTAGTGTCTCAAAAGCATTCAGTTTCTCAAGCGATTTTCAAAAACTTTGCAGACTAGGTGATTTCCTGAAGACTGGGAATTCCAAAGTTCATATTATTAGTAGTGTCAGAGAAATTTAATATATCCAAATGCTTTGAATGAAAACTACATAACAGTGTAAGAGAATAAAAGAGAATAAATATGCCTAATCAGAAAGTCCCTATATATGAACCTGCTTCAATATAGGGAAGACTAAGGAAAGTGTTATTCTTAATTGAGAAGTTTTCCTAAACACAGTTGTAGCATATGCCATACTGAGAAAAGACCAACTTAAATACTTCCCTCATTAGTGAGAATACTTTGACAAAGACTCATGCTCTAAGCATTTAGAAGTCAGTGTAAGTTTCAATTCAATTCAGAACCCATTCTTTTTTTTTTTTTTTTTTTTCCTTTTTGTCTTTTTTCGTGTCCGGCAACGGATCGCAACCCTCAGCGTCGCGCCCGCACCAGACCGGGACTGGCAACGGGATCGCAACCCTCGGTGCTGC
>NW_007729891.1:109237-119030 GCF_000696425.1 Galeopterus variegatus
ACCCGCACCTCGCTCAGCCAGTGAGCGGGAACCGGTCTGTATGTGGGATCCAAACCCTCGGTGGGAGCACCGCCACGCTCCCAAGCTGAGCACTGTAGCAGTGCGCCACCAGGCCGGCCCCCAGAACCCATTCTAAATTAGGGAAGATCTTCTACTTCTTACCCAAAAGAACTGTATGTGTAATAGATCTTGGAGTAAAGAACCTGGGAAGAGTCAGAAAGTAGGTAACTAATGAGAGACCTGCATGGAAATGTGAAGTGGTCAGAATTTTAGGACGATACTCATCTCAGTTTTGGAAAGGCTCTATTGTCTGGATTTCCTCTGTAGTGTCTTAGCCAAATAGTCACACAGCTTTTCCTCAGGAGCACAGGAAAAGCCCTGTGGCTGTTGAGTATGGACTGCACTAGAAATTGGAAAGACTAGAAGCATGGAGCCAAGTTAGGAGTTGAAGGAGTTGACCATACAAGTCCAGCAGTTGCAGGCCAGGGCAGGGGCTGGGCAGTGAAAATAAAATGGAAAGAAGTGTTTGAAGCAGACACTAAAAAGTGAGAAATAACTGAATTCGGCTGTAGCTAAAGTTCCCAGAGGCATGGTTCTGAATTTGCAATGTAAATGATAGGGAGACAGAAAGAGCAGTGTACTGGCTGACTGTGGTGAAAAAAATAATGAGGTGAAAGAAATAATGAAATGCTGAGTTTAAGCTGGTGAGGCATCCATGTGATAATGTCCACTGGTTATTTTTCCATTTTCAATCACAGGGCTGTCAGTTTTCTTCTGCAGTTATAGATATGACTCATAGAAGTCCTTATTTTAGAAGTAAAGCACATTAAAGTGGTTAGTTATAGGATTTAGCAAACTAACATGATATGTTTTTAAATGGTACAAAAATCATTGACACGATGAAAATAAATCAGAGTCAAAAAAATTGTTTTCATCTCCTTTTATTTTCTAGTCAAGAGTTTATTGGGATTGGTTTGCTGTGTGTCAGCAGCTAAAAGCAACTATACATCCATCACTAGTAAACATACAGAAGCCAAAAATATTGATGGTAAGTTGACAGAGTCATTCATACAGGTAACAAAGAAAATGAGAATACAAGGAAACACATGCTTTATTATGGCTAAGGAGCTTGCAAAAAAAATCCATTGAAATTAATATAAAATTTTAAAAATAAAATCTTTAGAATTTAAGTTGTGTATTCTTTTTAAAATATTTTTTAATTTTAAAATTTAATTGTACATATTCGTGGGGTTTAGTGTGTTGTTTCAATAAACACATACATTGTACAATCATTCACTTAGGGTGGATAGCATATCCATCACTTAAACATTTACCTTTTCTTTGGGGCAATTATGTTTGTATTAGTCTGTTTCCTATTGCTTATAATAGAAATACCTGAAACTGGGCAACTTATGAAGAAACACTATTGGCTGCTTACAGTTTCAGAGGCTGAGAGGTCCAAAGTCTGGGGAATATATCTGGTGAGGATCTTGTTGGTGGGTGGTAACTCTCCACAGAGACGCAGTGTATCACCTGTCAAGAATCACAGAAGCAAGAGAGAGCTGACCTTTTTACTTGCTCTCCTTTTAAAGCTATCAGAACCAGTCCCATTATTCCACAAATCAATCAATCCACTCATGAGGGTACAGTCCTCACAATCTAATCACCTCTTCAAGGCCCATCTTTCAATTACCATAATAGAATTTCTCACTCTCTTAACACTGTCACAGCAGGGATTAAGTTTCTAATACATGAAAACTTGGGGGACACAATTCAGCCCATATCCGTGGTCAAGATCCTCTTTGCTAGCTATTTAGAAATATACAATATAATATTATTAGCTCTAGTCTAGAACACCAGAACTTATTCTTCCTATCTACCTGTAACTTTGTACCTGTTAATGTACCACTTTCCCTCCCCACACCCACTTCCCCTCCTGGCCTCTGGTAACCATTATTCTATTCTCTACTTCTATGAGAACCACTTTTTTTTTAAATTTAATTTTTTTAGATTCCACAGATGAGTGAGATCGTCAGGTATGTCTTTCTGTGACCAGCTTACTTCATTTAACATGATGGTCTCTAGTTCCATCCATGACACTGAAATAATAGGATTTCATTTTTTTAAATAGCTGAATACTATACCATTGTGTATATATAGAACAGTTTTTTTTTTTAATTTATCTATTTGTCAGTTGACAGACATTTAGGTTGATTTCATCTCTTGGCTATTGTGAATAGTGCTGCAATGAACATGGGAGTGCAGGGGTCTCTCCAATATATTGATTTCATTTCCTTTGGGTAGTGGGTTTGCCAGATCATAAGGTAGTTTTATTTTTAGATTTTTGAGAAACCTCATGTTATTTTCCATTCAGTCTGTATTAATTTACATTCCCACCAACAATGTATGAGAACTCCCTTTCCTATGCACCCTCACCAGCATTTATTTTCTGTCTTTTTGATAATAGCCATTCTAACTGGAGTGAGATGATATCTCGTAAGTTGTGTATTCTTAATTCTTAGTGTATAATTATTAACAAATAATGGGTAACTTTTATGTCAAAGTGAATTATAGTTTATAAAACAATTTTATGTCTATATCTCAAGTGAGTATCTCAAATCCGTGAAGAGGTGGGCATCATTATATCCCCATTGAGGACTTTAGAACTCAGAAAGGCTGGTAAATATGTCCAAGGTTGACCAGCTAATAAAAATGGGATCTTCTATTCAGGGGTTCTGATTTCCAAGTTCAATATTCTTTTCATTATAAGTTTTGAATGAGGAAAAAAATTAAGTATGCATTTGTAGGAGATAATGATATATCTTTCCTAATTTCTCTTAACCCTTAAGATGAAAGACTGTCTTTTGAATAACTTAAAATTTTTGATTCACAATTTTGATGCTCTATCATCAAGGTTCATTCAGGAAAACAGAAATGGCACCTGTTATTTTAATAAAAATAATTTATTACAGGGGATTGATTAAATAGATATTTGAGGACAGAGAAGGTAAAGCAGAAATAGTAACTGCAGGAAGCAGAGAATGTAGAAAAATATAAACTTTAGTAGGATTGTAGAAAAATATTAGGATTGTAGAAAAATATAAACTTTAGTATACACAGTTTTGTGACAAATGCTTGCTAATGACATTTTAAGTAAAGCAGCTTCTAAGGGGTTATTAAGCAGCTTCTAAGGGGCTAATAAGCAGCTTCTAAGGGGCTATTGAGATGTAAAGCAGCTTCTAAGGGGCTATTAAGCAGCTTCTAAAAGGGCAGGCAGGCCCAAGTACACTAAACATTCCAAGAAGGGAATGGCCCCCACCCAGTTCCAGGAACTGGCTAGTTCCTTATCTAAGAGCCTCCTGGCCAGGCCCCAGGGAAGATATATGATTGAGAGAAGTGCCATTCCTTATCGGGGGTACCAGCCTGCTAAAGCCCACCTGTAAATCTAAAGGCGACACAGATCTAGATCTATCAGGGTGCCAGCCTGCTAAAGTTTGCCCATAAATCCAAGGGCACCACAGATAACTGACAACTCATCCTGTCATAAAGATCTGGTCAGGAAAAACTGTACAAAAAGTGCTTTTATTGTAAACTGGGGGCCGCTTCTGTCCTGAAAACGGAGCGACCCCAGCATGCTGGATTAAAAACCTCATGTTTATTGCAACGGTCTCTATCTCATGGTCTTCGTGAGGTGAGCCATCCCAACATGTGGGATTTGTGCATGGTGCACGGGTCTTACACTACCACCCCTGGGGCTGAGAGAACAAAGGGCAGTTGGTAGCTGGGCTGACATGCATGGAAGTGGTGAATGGCTAAGGGGATATTTGGCATGCCACCAGCAGTGTCTGCTAATGGTATTTGCAGAGAATAATTTATTTTCTTGGCATTATTAATTTCACTTAATTTGTTTTATCAAATGTCAGTGAAAGTTGAATCTAATTTTTTCAGAGGTCTCAGCTATTCTGAAAAGCAGTTGTGCAAAATCCAATCACATAAGTCAGTGGCATAGGATGGGTGGGCTTTTAGGAGTGAAACCTCCTGGTATAGTGAGTAAGGAGATAACTGACTGTAGTGAATTTAAAAACAATAATAAAATGAATTAAAAGTCAGTTTTCTTTCTATTATCACAATGCATTAACAATTCCAGACAATGTCAGTGATAAAATACTCTTCCCTCATGTTTGAACCACTCCCCACCCCACCCCATTCTCTGTGTATGCCACTGAAATAAGTTGCTATAGCTTCTAGGAGAATATATTTACAGTTGAATTGCTTTAGAAGCCACTATTTTTTCAAGGCTTTAGATTCTGCAAGCAATATGATGAATGAAAAATGGCTACACCTTCACATTCTAAATCATTCTCACAGGTAGTTTTGATTTCAGTAGCAATACTGAAGCAAACTACCATGGTTACATTCAGGTGAGAGCTTAGCTCGTGGGCTGAGAGTGGTAGTTGACCAAACAAGAGAACTCTTTCCTCACCTTCTGTTGACGGTCACTAGCCATTGTACAGACATGAGGTCACTGACTACTTTAATTCTGGGAAAGATAAAGGATTGGCAAATATCAAACCCCAGTGCTCATCAGAGATCCTTGTTATTGGGGTGACTCTGTTCTGCGTGGTCATTCTCAGGCTCAGGTCACTGCTTCCACGTTTTCTAGTCTGCTTCATCATCTCCAGAGCTATCAATCGCATTCATGTGGGGGAGTTGAGTTGCTGCCTTGTTTTTGTGTTAGACCATGGAACATGGAAGGCAAGTATTTTATTTTATTTTATTTTATTTTTTTCCTTTTTGTCTTTTTTCGTGTCCGGCAACGGATCGCAACCCTCAGTGTCGCGCCCGTACCGGACCGGGACCGGCAACGGGATCGCAACCCTCGGTGCTGCGCCTGCACCTCGCTCAGCCAGTGAGCGGGAACCGGTCTGTATGTGGGATCCGAACCCTCGGTAGGAGCGCCACCGCGCTCCCAAGCGGCACACTGTACCAGTGCGCCACCGGGCCGGCCCAGTATTTTATTTTTAAAACAAGTGACACACAAGAAGCATATATCACTTTCATTCATATCCCACAACCTTAAATATTCTCTAGAAGAACTGTGTGTTAGTGCAATCTCATAACACTAGCTTAAAAGAGATTTAACAGATATTCTGGATCTATCAAGCAAGAGGACACAAATGTCATTTCCTCAAAGTCCTGTCCACTCTTTATACTACATTGCCAAGCATAAGAAAACTGCCCGCTTAGAGAATTCATCCGTGAGAAACCAGCCCTGCAGAATTTGTTCACTTAAGGAAAACTGAGAGATGTAGTTTCCAGCTAGGTGGCCATGGCTTCAGCTTAAACTGAATTAATATGGGAGAAAGGAAGAATAAATCTGGGGGTCAGCTAGCAGTCTGCCACAAATAGTATGTATTCACAGATTTTTATTAACATGCCCTATCTCTTAGCTAAAAAGATAAGAAAGACTCAGCTCACAGCCTAGACAGCAGATTTGAGTCCAGGCTACTAGAGATTGTGAAGCTGACAGACTAGTAAATACGTGTTCACACAGACAAGAGATCATAACATTCTGATGAAATCAAAACTCTGTATTTGCATTTTATTTCAACAGAATATTTTTCTTGCCACATAGTGGAAAACTCATTTATTCTTCCAGGTGCAAGAACAATGCAAACAATTAAAATATAACAACTTTCTTAACACTTGTAAGACCTATATTCAAACAACATGAACGTTACTCATTTAAACACTTAGGTTTCCCTGGAGACTTCTACACCAAGGTCTACACAAAATCAAGAAAACATTTTTACATTGAACAACATTGTATAAAAAATCAAAGGCAAGTCTTCCTGTCCTAACGCTATTAGGTCAAATATACTATGGTTGATAAAATGACTGAAGGAAGCCACCAGCTATGAACATTTTCTTCATTAATGACAAATCAGTAATCAGTAACTCAAACTCATTTTATCTACTTTGTCTTATAACTAGGTCCATAGCAGTTCACTAATAGGCATGTTACAGAATATATTGCCAGGTACAAATTGTCAAAATTTTTTGTGGCCTTAATTTCTACTATTTTGGCATCTCTTTTTTGTTCACCATATTACTGCATAGAAGTGAAGTTGGTATTACCATTGTCTGTAGATGCTAGTTCTCAGAAGAATAACGAATCTATTTCCTCCTAGTAAAAGAAATTATTAAAAAATAAAATTGCAGGTATTATTTCTGTTGGAAAATGTTGATATAACACGATTTGCATAAACTGAAGACCTCACACCCCAACAAAACCATGGACTGCAAGTCTTATTACTTATTATGAGATCTTTTATTACTGTGAAGAGGTCCAGATGACTACCCTATAGAGAAGAATCAATGTGTTAAAACACAAATAAGACAAACGCAATCTATATACTATGTAACATTTGGAAATAAAATTATTTTGTATGAATGTCAGAAATTGATTTTTCTCATTAAAATGTGATTCCTTCTAGGGGGAACATTAACATACAATTCTTGGAATTATGGAATTAAAACTTCAAATATCTAATAGATAATCACATAGAAATGAGAACATATTTATGCTCTGTTGTTTCAGATCTGGCCAATGAGAATAAGAAAGACATTTAAGAGACAGTTTAGAGCTGTCCATCAATGAAATAATGGAGTGGAATGGGATACGCCTCACCAGAGGCATTCAAATAGAGGCGAACGAAGGGAAATTTGTCAGGGATGATAAAGAAGCAGCATGTACCTTGGGGAAATATTTAACTAGATGCCCTCTAAGATTTCTTCCAACAGTTATAATTTTCCTTGTGGGACTTTTCCAGGCTAAATATTCCAATGGTTGCAGATTCCTTGATTGAAATGTTTTCCTGTCCCATTACCATTCTGAAGACCTTTCTCTGAACACACTTCTGGTTTTCAATGTCCTTCAAAAAACTGCTGCAGAGGGGTTGTGACCAGTCCAGAGAACAGAGTCCAGTAAGCAACCTTCTGTGAATTAAGTATTATGCATTAGTTGGTAAAAGGAATAAGACATTAACTTTTTCATCAGCTGTACCACATTATATGGTCTTATCTGAACAGCATGGGGCAGGCTCCTCCCCAAACATGGCTTTTCAAGAGGTCTATACTTCAACTACCAAAGATCTTATTTATTCCTTTGATAATAAAGTTTTTTTTTCCTTCAAGATATTCCTAGAGTCCCCTATTAAAACATGTCACTTTTGTATAGTAATACATTAAACGTTTTCAACTGATACTTTTTTTGGAATTAGTTCACAACTGAATGAGAGCAGGAGGGGAATAAATTCTGGGGGTAAGAGAGTTCATGAAATGAGAGGCATCACTAGTACCATTCCCATGAAGACATTAACAGGGAGTTGGGAAGATACCAAAGAAGAAACTTTGCCTGCTGTAAAGCTGTCCTGACTGTATTGTACTGTATTTGCTGACCCTCAGTGTAATGTTTGCACTTGTAAATTACTTTGTATCTCAAACACCTAAAACTACAAGGGGGCTAAAGATATCTGGAAGGAGTGAAACAGGACATGTAACTTTTGGTTTCCCGTCTGAGATTAAGACCTGTGTCCACTTCTTTTTCTCATTTATGTCTTTTTTTCCCCCTCCCTCTCATGTCTTTACATTCAAAGTTGGCTTCTTGCACACAGCATATAGTTGGGTCTTGCTTTTTATCCCATCTGACAATTCTTACCATTTGATTGGAATGTTTAGACCAGAGCTGTCGGAAAGAAATATAATAGGAGCCACATATGTACTTTTAAGTTTTCTAGTATTCACATTTAAAAAGTAAAAAAAAAAAAAGTTGAAATTGAAATTAACTTTCAATGCATATTTTATTTAACCCAATATATGTATATATTTCATTAGGTAATCAATATGAAATTATTGATTAGATATCTTACATTCTTCTATTTTGTACCGTTTCAAAATCCAGTGGTTCAGACCAGCCATATATCAAATATTAATAACCACAGGCAGCTAGTGGCTACCATATTGCATAGCACCAGTTTTAACAATTTACAGTTAATTTTCATTATGTTAGATTTAATTTATCATCTTGCTAGTTTAAAAAATATTTTAAACCTATCCTTTGCTCCTTTCTCTTTCTTTTATTGACTTACTTTTTATTAGTTGAGTGTTAATTTTTTTATAATTCCATTTATCCCCACTATTGGCTTATTAACTATACCTCTTTATTTTATAGAGTTTACAAAAAAATCTTTAACTTACCACGGTATGTCTTCAAATAATATTACACAACTTTGTATATTGCATAAGACACTTTTTCCTCTGTCTTTGTCCTACCATTTTAATACAGTTTTATCTATATGTATTATTTATGTCATAATATATTGTTATTATTTTTTTCTTTTAATCTGTCCATTATCTTTTAAGAAGATTAGCAAATGAGAAAAAGAATTACCCAGCTATTTACCATCTCGAGTCATCTTTAAATTTTTGTGTAGTGTAAATTTCCATGTGGTTATTATTTTATTTCTTCTTGAAAAATTTCCTTTAACATCTCTTACAGTTCATTCCTCTGATGATGAATTCTCTCAGTTTTGGTTGTTAATAAAGACATTTTTTTCCTCCTTCATTCTTGAAATATTTTCACTAGGTATAGAGTTGCAGATTTTAAAATTTTTCTTTCAACACTTGAAGATGTTATTTCATTGTCTTCTGTCCTGTCTAGTCTCTGAAGAGAAGTCTGCTAGTCTTATCTTTTTTACTCTAAATAGAACATTCTCTTTGGCTAGTTTTAAGATTTTCTCTTTATCATGGATTTTCAGCAATTTAATTTAATGTGTGTTAGTGTGTTTTTCTTTGTGCTTCTTTTGCTTAGGACTCATTGAGTTTTTTGAATTTGTGGGTATAGAATATTCACCAAATTTAGAAAATGTTTAGATATTATTTCTTCAATTTTCTACCTCTTCCAAAGAACCTATATTTATTTATGTTAGTAACAACTCATGCTAAGGAAGTTGAACTGATCCCTGAAGTACTCAGGAGTCTAAACTATTGGCTACCGCTACGTAAAATGAGGAACTGAGGATAAAAGAAATTCTTTGTATGGAAGATTTTGGGCTTTTGTCTTTAACTTATTAGAGAACTAGAAAAAAAATTTTAGACTTTATTTTTCCATGGAAATAAAACAATATAAAGGAATTCATGCTATACAATATTGAGGATTTTTATCTTATTGACCTTGTATTACTATAGTATCTTTATTCTGTCATTTGCATTTATTACATGTCTGGGCAAAATTTGAGTTGGAAAATAAAAGTGAGTGCATTTTTAGTCTAGATTTTAGAACGGACTTGGAGTTGACCCAGTTTAGGACAAAAGCTGAACTGCCTACCAGTGGTCCCAGAATGATATACAAACTAGCAGTGGCTGGTATTGGGGGAACAAAACCCATGAAGATGTCAGAAGTGTATGGATAAGCAACTACTCTTGCTCTTGAGGACAGAGCCACAACCCCTGTTAACTTTAGGCTTGACTGGTAAGCCTGATGGATTGAAAGACCACAATGCTATGGCCCTATTTAATCTCCTTTCACAATGGCCTGTTGCTGTGGATTGAATGTCCCCCCCAAAACTTATTGAAGCTTTATCCCATTGTAACAGTACTAAGAGGGTGGAAAATCAGCCCATGGCAGTGTTGAAAGGTGGGGCCTTTTTTTTTTTCCTTTTTGTCTTTTTTCATGTCCGGCAACGGATCGCAACCCTCAGTGTCGCACCCGTACCTCGCTCAGCCAGTGAGC
>NW_007729891.1:119359-123529 GCF_000696425.1 Galeopterus variegatus
CATTTTCTTGCCATGTGATAACCCTGCATCACCACAGGACTCTATACAAAGTTCCCACCAAGAAGAAGGTCCTCACCAGATGTGCCCCCTGGGTCTTGTACTTCACAACCTCCAAAACTCTAAGAAATGAATTTCAATTTTTTATAAATTACCCATTTTGGGGTATTCTGTTTCAAGCAATAGAAAACAGATGGATACACCTGTCCTCTGAAAATCTATCTTTTCTTCCTCTGCCCTACTTTATGTGGCCAGTGTTTTCCATGCTGTCCCACTCATATGCAGCTTTGCTTCTGGGAAAATTTCTTTATGGTGGTGGTGGGAGTGGAAATGAAGGAATTTTGGGAAACCCTTTGGCAAGAGTTAAATCTTAAAGTTTGTCAGTAACAAAAATATTTTACTCTCAATGTTTCTAACTATTATGTCTTGTAGATAAGAAACTGGTTTAGGTACATTCGGGGAGACTGGAGTATTAATTGCCATCCAAAAAGAGCCAATAGCTATCACTGATGTGGCAAGCAGACTCCTGTAGGTGTCCCCCACCATCCTTACCTTGCGTGAGCCTTTCCCTTGGAGTGTTAGTGGGACCTGTGACCTGCTTCTAACCCAGTAACTGTGACGAGGCATATGGAATGTATATGATTTTGTGTATGTGATTATGTTATATAAAATTTTAGGGTCTACCTTGATGAATTTTCTCTCACTCTACCTGGCTTTGAAGAAGCAAGCTGCCCTGTTGTGAGCTGTCCTATATTGGGTAAGGAACTGAGGTGTTCTCTGGTGACAGCAAAAAACTGAAGTCTTAGTTCTATAAATTCAAGGAACTTTATTTTGGTAACAAAAGTAAATACCTCCCTAGTTGAGCCTCAGATAAGTCTGCAGCTCTGGCCTATACATTGATTGCAGTTTTGTAAAACCGTAAGTTGAGTACCCAGCTGAGTGTGGATCAGAATAATGATCCACAAAATCTGTGAGATAATAAATATGTGTTGTTTTAAGCTACTAGTTTGTAATGATTTACTATACAACAATATAAGAATAATATAATTACTAACCTTGTTTTCCTAGAAGCATAAACTGTTGCTTAGACAGTTTAAATAACATATTCAAGTTTCTATGGCTAATTAGTGGCAGAGATGGGGTTTGGACTCAGGCAATCAGAGAAGAGTCCAAGATTTTAACCACCAATCTGTGCTGGCTGTCTTTCAAAAATTGTTATAAGTAGGATGAAGAGGCTGGTTAATTTTCAAAGAATTAAAACGGTTATTACTTCTCTAATAAGACATCACCTTTAAGACATGATATTGAGCAGATTTTGTTCAGCCTTTAATACATTTGTATCTATTTCTTCATGAGAATAGACTTTTTAAATTTTATAATATTAAGTGCTTTTTGTTTGTTTTGTTTCCATAAACACTATCCAAAATAGGACCCAATAAGACTAAAAAACTACATTTGTTTTTTCAAAAAAAAAAAAAAAAAATACTAGCAGGGGTTGGGAGCCTGTGTGGTTAGCTCAGTTGGTTACAACATAGTGCTGATAACACCAGAGTCCAGGGTTCAATACCTTCACTAGCCAGCTGCCAAATAAATAAATAAATAAACAAACAAACAAGCAAATAAATAAATAATTAAATAAAAATACTAGCAGGATAATGAAATATAAGCTCGTCTCAAGAGTAACTGCAAGATGTTTTAGAATAAAGTACCTCTAATCACACAAGGGATAGTTTCTATAGTGTTTACATATAAAGAAGCATGTACTAAAAGCCCACAGTAGATCCCCATTGCACACAGAATAAGATACAAGTCCCTAGTTGGCTGCAACATGAATTTACAGCTTTATTTTCAACTACTTGTCTTCATAAGCCCTCTGTTCCTGATTACTAATGGTTTTAACATGTTTAGTGCTTTTCTGTGTCTGCACCTCTGCTCACACTAAATCCAAATGAAATTATCTTCGTCTTCCTCTTTGACTCTATAACTTTAACTCATTCTTTAAAGCAGAGCTCAAATTCTACCTTGTTGGTAAAATTTCACCATAAAAATCCCCACCTGAAATAGTTTCTCTCTCTTTTTACCTCTGCTGGTGTTTATTGTCTACATGAATTAATTATTTACTTTGTAGAATTATTAGTATTCAATTCAACTCTTCAAATATTTATAGATGTTTCAGTTACCATGCCAAGTTCTAGAGAGAAAACAGTGAATAAGACTCAGCCCCTGCTTTCAAAAAGTTATTTCTAAATTGATTAATAGCTATTTCAATGATGAATACTTCTCTGAGATTCCAAACCAAATGTTAAAACCTAAGTGAGGCTTCCAAATAAGGAAATCTTTCATAATTTAATGGAAAGAATAAATATTTATTTGAAAAAGAACTTTGCGGGCCGGCCCGGTGGCGCACTGGATAGTGCGCCGCTTGGGAAGCGCGGCGGCGCTCCCGTCCGAGGGTTCGGATCCCACATACAGACCGGCTCCCGCTCACTGGCTGAGCGAGGCGCGGGAGCAACGCCGAGGGTTGCAATCCCGTTGCCGGTCCCCGGTCCGGTACGGGGGCAACACTGAGGGTTGCGATCCGTTGCCGGACACGGAAAAAAGACAAAATAAAAAATAAAAAAATAAGAAAAAGAAAAAGAACTTTGCATTTTAACCAAAAAATGAACACTCTTATAGAACAAAGAAATAGGCATAAGAAAAAGAACTTTGCATTTTAACCAAAAAATGAACACTCTTATAGAACAAAGAAATAGGCCTACGGCTCTACATTTATGTGTGTATGTACAGTTACGTGTGTAGGGTTACTCCTCAGTGTGAACAAAATGAAAAAGCAAAATATTTGATACTGGGACACAGAAATTGAACAGAGTATGGTTGAAGAAGAAAATGTCAGTTGAGAAAATAATGTATAGAAAACATATTTCTTTATTAAACTTAGTAAGAAAGAGGAAAGATTCATCATCAAAATATTTCAAGTCTTTTAAAATTAATGTATTCAAAGACAGCAACAGTTTTTTTTGGAGCCAGTGAAGTTGATTCTAAAGTTTATATGAAAAAGAAATTAAGGAAGCTGTCTCCCCTAGTTTTAAAACATATTACAAATACTATAATTACACAATATTTAAAAGAGTGTGATACTGGTGCATGAATAGTTAGCCCAATGAAAAGAAATAGGAAGTCCAGAAATGCACGCAAATATAGAAATTGGTAAGTGTTGAAAAGCTTTATCATGAAACAATGAGGAAAATACAAGCCTATCAAAAATGGATTTTATAAGTAGGTGGACATCTAGACAAAATCAAAGTTAGGTTCATATTGTCTACTTATAAGGATAAACTCCAAAGAGAGCAAAATTAAAATTGACTTTCTTGGATCCATCAGAGAATTGAAATCACAGGGAAAACTGCTACCCTGAAATCCGGACAGACAGACAAATCTAGAGTCACAGTTAAGATCTGCTCAACAGGAGATGAGCCCCTGAGGAAGCACAGAAACAGTACTTACCAGAGAAAGATATTAAGTCAACTGTTTTAAATATATTCAAAGAACTAAAGTAAACCATGAACAAAGAACTAGAGGAATCCAAGGTAACAACGTATGAACAAATAGAAAATACTAATAAAGAGATGTTATGAAAAGAACAAACAGTGATTTGGGAGCTGAAAAGTGTAATAACCAATATGAGAAACTCACTAAAGTGTTTCAATAGGACATCTAAGCAGGCAGAAGAAAGACCAGCAACTGTGAAGATAGATCAATTTAAATTACCAGTCTGAAGGGCAAAAAGAGAAAAGAATGAAGGAAAATGACATGACCTAAGAGACCCGTGGGACACCATCAGGCATAAAATATACTCATAGTGACAATCCAGAAGGAGGGGGAAGAGAGAATATTTGAAGAAATAATGATTAAAATTGTCTCAAATTTGATAAAAGACATGAATGTACACATTTGAGAAGCTCAACAAATTCCAGAATAAATAAATGCAAAGAGATACACACAGAGACACACATTATAATCAAATTATTGAAAGACAAAGAGGTAACCTTCCAAACGCTATGACAGAATACTTGTCACATACAAGGATACTCAATACAGCAGATTTCACACTAGAAACCATGGAGGCCTGAAGGGAGTGGGATGACATTTTTAAAGTGCTGGAAGAAAAAAAAA
>NW_007729891.1:123539-127021 GCF_000696425.1 Galeopterus variegatus
TGGGAACCGGTCTGTATGTGGGATCCGAACCCTCGGCGGGAGCGCCACCACGCTCCCAAGCGGCGCACTGTAGCAGTGCGCCACTGGGCCGGCCCAAAAACTAAATTTAAATTTAAGCTAAGTTGCTATTAATTAAAGCTAGATCGCTATAAACTTAGGATGTTAATTGTAATCATCATGGTAAACACCAAAAAAAAAAAAAACCTATAAAATATAAACAAAAAGAAATGAGAAAGGAACCAAAAGGAGACAGTATAAAAAAAAAAAAAAAACACAAGTGAACACAAAAAAGGAAGTGACAGAGTAAATGGAAACAAAAATCCTATAAAATATAAACAAAAAGAAATGAGAAAGGAACCAAAAGGAGACAGTATAAAAAAAAAAAAACACAAGTGAACACAAAAAAGGAAGTGACAGAGTAAATGGAAACAAAAATGGCATGAAATATAAAGAGAACAAATAGCAAAATGGAAGAAGTAAGCCCTTCTTTGTCAGTAATTGCTTTAAATGTAAGTGGATTAAAGTCTCTAATCAAAAGCAGATATTGGCAGAATGGATTGAAAAAAATACGTGATTCAACTATATGCTGTTGACTACAGACTCATTTTATATCCAACGACACAAAAAGATTGAAAGTGAAAGGATGAAATATTCATACAGTACTGCCCCCTTATTTGTGTGGGATACATTCCAAGACCTGCGTTGGATGCCTCAAACCACAGATAGTACCAAACTCAATTGCTGTCAATTAGGATCTGTTTCTGTTCATGTCTTCCATGCTTTTTCCATCTTAACTAAGCACTTATCATGCACTGTGGCACATGTAAATTTTGCTGTGGGAGGTGTGACAGCAAAACTAGCACAATTTTTTTTCCTTCTTCACAATTTCACAGGAGATTTGTTCTTACCATAAATCTTAGCAACCTCGGCATACTAATTATTTTTCTTTTCTTATTAGGTCAAGAACTTTCACCTTTTCACTTAAAGGAAGGACTTTCTGTTTTTTCTCTGGCATTTCCAAAATTCCAGCATCACTTCTCTTGTGTTTTGGGGCTATTATTTAGCAAAATAGAGGTTATTTGAACAAAAGCACTGCAATATAGAAACAGTTGGTCTGATAACTGAGATGACTACTAAGTGACTAATAGGAAGGCAGTATATATAGTGTGGATACACTGGACAAAGGGATGATTCCTGTCCCAGGTGGACAGAGCAAAAAGGCACAAGATTTCATCATGCTGCTCAGATGGTGTGCAATTTAAAACTTATGAATTGTTTATTTTTGGAATTTTTCATTTAATATTTGTTGACCATGGGTAACTGAAATAGCAGAAAGCAAAATCATGGACAAGGGGGCACTACTGTATTTCATGCCAGTGGTAAGCAAAAGAGCAGGGGTGGTGATATTGTTTGAATGATTTTATCCCCTCCAAAATTCATGTTGAAACTTAATCCCCATTACAACGGTACTGAGAGGTGTGGTCTTCACGAATTGATTGAGTCATTAGGGTAGAGCCCTCATGAACGAGATTAGGTGCCCTTATAAGAGGGCTTGATGGAGGCGTTCATACCACTTGCCCTTCTGTCTTTTGCCATGTGAAGTCACAGCATTCCTCCTCTCTAAGGTGTAGCATCAAGGTGCCATTTTGGAAGCAGAGAGCAGCCCCTACCAGACAACCAAACCTTCCAGTGTCTTGATCTTGAACTTCACAGCCTCCAGAATTGTGAGAAAATAAATTTCTGTCTTTCATAAATTATTCACTCTGTGGTATTTTGTTATGATAGCACAAACAGCCTGACACAGGTGGTTATATTAATAACACAAAATGGGCATTCAGTCAAATACAGTTACAAGAAACAAAAAAGGACATTATAGATTGAATAAAAAAAACAATTCATCAAGAAGATCGTAATTATAAACATATGCACAACAAAAAACAGAGTCCCAAAAATGTATGAAGCAAACTTTAATAAAGTTGAGGAAGAACTAAACAGGAGGCTTCAATTGCCCACTTTCAATAATGTATAGAATATCTATATGAAGGTCAATAAGGAATTAGAAGACTATAAATCAACTAGACCTAAAAGACATATGTAGAACACTCCACCCAGCAAGAGCAGAATACACATACTTCTCAAAGTGCACTTGGAACATACTCCAAAATAGACCATATATTAGGCCACAAAATAAGTATCAACAAATTTGAAAAGATTGAAATCATGCTAATTTACTTCTCTGATCATAATGGAATGACATCGATGTTAAGAACAGAAAGAAAACTAAAAAATTCACAAATATGTGGAAATAAAGCAATACTGTCTTAAACAACCAATAGGCCAAAAAAGGAAATCACAAGGGAAATTAGAAAATATTTTGGGATTAATAAAAAGGAAACAAAATATACCAAAAGTTAAGGGATGCAGGAAAAGCAATGCTCAGAGGGAAATTTGCAGTTGTAAAAGAAGAAAGATCTCAAATCAATAATCTAATGCTAACCCTAAGGAACCAGAAAAAAAGAGCAAATTAAATACACAACAGCAATAACGTGTGTTGGGAGAGGTATATCACTTTATTCACATACTCTGAGAAATCTCATCTTCTCTAGTAGTCATTACTGTCTAAAAACTCATGTCAACAACATCAAACTTGATATCTCTTTTTTTAAAAAAATTTATTTTATTTATTTATTTATTTATTTTTATTTTGTCAATATACAATGTAGTTAGTTATCCAAAAGCATGGGCAACCAAAGGAAAAATAAACAAATGGGACTATATCAAACTGAAAAGTTTCTGCACAGCAAAAGAAACAATTAACAGAGCTAAAAGACAGCCAACAGAGTGGGAGAAAATATTTGCAAAATATACATCTGACAAAGGACTAATATCCATAATATATAAAGAACTCAAACATCTTTACAAGAAAAAAACAAGCAACCCAATTAAAAAATGGGCAAAAGAGCTAAGTAGGCATTTCTCTAAAGAAGATATGCAAATGGCCAACAGTCATATGAAAAAATGCTCAACATCACTCAGCATCCGGGAAATGCAAATCAAAACCACACTGAGATACCATCTCACCCCAGTTAGGATGGCCAAAATCCAAAAGACACTGAAAGATAAATGCTGGCGTGGCTGCGGAGAAAAAGGAACTCTCTTACATTGTTGGTGGGAATGCAAAATGGTGCTATCCCTATGGAAAATGGTTTGGAGGTTCCTCAAACAATTGCAGATAGATCTACCATGTGACCCAGCTATCCCACTGCTGGGAATATATCCAAAGGAATGGAAATCATCAAGTCGAAGGTATACTTGTTTCCCAATGTTCATTGCAGCACTCTTCACAATAGCCAAGAGCTGGAATCAGCCCAAATGTCTATCATCGGATGAGTGGATACGGAAAAATGTGGTATATCTACACAATGGAATACTACTCAGCTATAAAAACGAATGAAATACTCCCATTTATAACAACATGGATG
>NW_007729891.1:127999-151656 GCF_000696425.1 Galeopterus variegatus
AAAAAGAAATACCACATGTTTTCACTTATTGGAGGGAGCTAAAGGTGAATGAATCAATTCACACACATACATACACACACACACACACACATACACACACACACACTCTCAAACTTGATATCTCTTTAACATTTAGCTCCCTGTATAAAAATGTTATTTGGATGTTTTATCAATCACAATAGAGTAGGCCAGTGGTTAGAAAACTACACAAAGGCCCACAGTCTATCTTTGTATGACCCCTGGGATAAGACTGGACTCTACATTTGAGAGGGTAAAAAAACCTCTCAATTTCTCACGCTATATTCCTACCACTATATTTCTCTCACAGCATACTTCTGACACCAGATGTGTGGGGATTTCTCCCCACCAGCAATCAAGCAATCGATCCTGCAGTGAACACCAGGCAGGTGTCTTCTAATCTAGTTCAATTCTGATGCTATCTACCTGTAGAGAGTATGGGATACCACAGGCTGAGGTTTCAGTCCAACAAGACTGCCCCAACTTCAGACACCAGTTGCAAGTCTTGGCCTCTGGAACATCTGACTGACTGGCTTCAAGTTGGGGGTCCCATGACCCCCTCTTTAGGCTTGATTAATTTGCTAGAGCTGCTCACAAGACTCAAGAAAACACTTATGTTTACTGCTTTATTATAAAGGATATTTTAAAGAATACAAATATACAGCCAGATGAAAACATACATAGGGTGAGGTCTGAAAGGACCCTGAGTGCAGGAGCTTCTGTTCCCACGGAGCTGGGGTGCGCCACCCTCCCAGCACATGGGTGAGTGCTTGTCCACTTTCCTGCAAGCCTCCACAAATTCAGCTGTTCAGAAGCTCTCCATACCTGGTCATCTTGGGCCTTTTATGGAGACTACATTGGACAGGCATGATTGAAGCATGGACAACTGTGTAGAAATGTGATTGGACAAAAGGGGTCTGATCTAATACTAACAGATTGAGTGGGGAAACCTTTCAAGGGCTGTCTGTTCAGATTCTTCTTGGCCTCCCTGTGCAGCATTCCTCCCTCCTGGGTATAGGGCAGGAACCCCTTCTGAAATGGGAGTCTTAGGACCTATAACCAGACAAGGTAGGTCAGAGGATTTCTTTATAACCACTTTTAAGATAGAAAGGCGGGGGAAGATTGGAGTATTATGAGTATTTTTAGTTTCTGTGGCCTGCCTTGGGAAGAAAAGGAGCAAGTGAAAGGAAGGCAGGAGAAGGTCAGAGAGGCCTGCTTTTGAGGCCTGAAGTACCCCAGCATTATAACAAAAGATTGTCTTTCACCTTTATCACTCTGAAGCTGTTCCAAAGCTGCTTCAGGAACAAAAGACAAAAGGCCAAGTATTTTAGCAAAAGATATGCTTATAGTTTTATTCCTTAGGAAATAACAAGGGCTGTGAAGGTTATGATCCAGGAACCAAGGACACACACACACACACACAAATCATAAATTTACAACATTTAAAAAGGGTTGTTAAAAGCAAACAACAGGAGAATGATGCCATCAGCACACACACACACACACACACACACAAATTATAAATTTACAACATTTAAAAAGGGTTGTTAAAAGCAAACAACAGGAGAATGATGCCATCAGGATGGTGAAAGATGATTCCCAGCATTGCTACTTCCCACAAGTAACTATACAGCTATTAAAAAAGCAATGATTGCAAGCCTGGGACTGCTGGACTGAGGGAAGAGGAGGAGAGACCCATGGAGTCTGTGTGGGAATGGGGTTGCAGTGGATTGAATTGTGTCCCTCCAAAGTTTACTGTGTTGGAGGCTTGGTCCCCACTGTGACAGTGTTAAGAGGATGGGAAATCCTACTATAGTAATTGAAAGGTGGGGCCTTGAAGAATTGATTAGATTCTGAGGACCATGCTGTCATGAATGGGTTGATAATGGTGGTGATGGGCATGGTTCTGGGGGCTTTCAAAGGAGAGCACTTGAGAGTCTCTCCCTCTCTGCTCCATATACTGCCATGTGAGACCCCTGCATTGCTGTAAAGCCACAACAAAAGAAGACCCTCTCCAGATGTTCCCTGGACTTTGGACTTCTCAGCCTCTGAAACTGTAAGCAATAAATTTTGTTTTCTTACAAATTACCCAGTTCTGTGAATTTTGTTATAAGCAACAGAAATAGACTAATACAGGTACCTATCTTTCTGAACCCCGGACACTTCTGAGCCAGCCTGGCTGCTACTGAGCCACCCTGGTAGGGGGCAGGGAATGGCTGCTGCACATGGATCGAAACCAGAAAATGTTGCAGGGGCACCCTTCACATAAACCTCTTTGGAATCTGCACAGGAGAGGAGGGCTTCGAAGTACACCATACCAGCACACGGGCCTTAGGGGGCAGGGAATGGCTGCTGCACATGGATCGAAGCCAGAAAATGTTGCAGGGGCACCCTTCACATAAACATCTTTGGAATCTGCACAGGAGAGGAGGGCTTCGAAGTACACCATACCAGCACACGGGCCTTAAAGACCAATAGCAGAACTCCCCTGGGCCTGCCTAGGAGCAAGCAACCACAGCTGACTGGAGAAAGAAGCCACCCAGAGACAAGTGAGTCATTATGGAGAATGTGTACATGGCCTGCCGATGGGAAGCAGTTTGAGTGCAGCAGAAAGACTGGCCCACCAGTGGAATATTGGGTTCAGTTGAGGGCAGCTGGTTTCAGTGGAAATCTGTCAGATTGGTAAAACTGTAGGGGACACAATCTGCAGGAAAGACTCAGTCCCAGGCCAGAATTTCCACACAGCCCAGACCCAGAAGTGATAAGCGATCTGCACAAAAAGTCTTCCCCGGAGAATCAGCAGCAAAGCAGCAATTTAACTAAGCACACAGTTCAAGGTCTGCCCCCGACAGGAAGATTTCCACAACTCAGGAACTAACCACAGAACAGGACATGAATTCCTGTGCAGAGTTTAAGAAGTGGTGGTAGCTATTAATCTCCACAGAACTGAGAAGTAAAAAACCCCACACAGACTAGAGACAAAGCTCTGATATTACCTAGTAAAGGTCTAACACAAAGATCTCCTCAAATGCTCAGGCATCAATGTAAAAACACAAAGATCAAGAAACAAGAGAGAAATATGTCACCACCAACAGAAACAAACAAAGCAGCAACAAAATGGAAACAGAGGAGCAGCGGGTAAGAAACATCTGACAGAGAATTCAGAATAACCCTCTTAAAATGTTCAGGGAGTCACAAGAAAATACAAACAGAAAATTAAATTGATATCTGGAAAACAATGCAGGAGCAGAACAAGAAACAAGACAAAGAAATACCATAAATTTTTTTTAAATGGAAATTCTAGAAAAAAAGAACACATTATCTGAATTGCAAAATTCAACAGAAAGCTCCAATAGCAGACTTAATCAAACACAGGAAAAAGTTAGTGAACTCAAAGATAAAACACAAGAAATTATCCAATTAGAGGAGCAAAAGGAAAATAGAATGAGAAAAAATGAAAGAGAATTACAGCGAATATGGGACTCTCTCAAGAGAAACAACCTCCACATAATCGGCATACCCAAAGGAGAAGGAAATGGAAAAGATTTAGAAAGCATATTTAAGGGGATAATGGCTGAAAATTTCCCAAGTATGGAGGAAGATGACAGTATCCAGATACAGGAAGCTCCGAGGTTTCCAATCAAATTCAGTCCAAAGAAGAACACCCCAAGACACACCATAATCAGATTATTAAAAACCAAAGGCCACAAAAGGATACTGAAAGCAGCAAGTGAAAAGAAACACATAATATTTAATGCAGCCCCAGTACATCTCTCAGAGGATTTCTCAGTAGAAACCCCACAGGCCAGAAGAGGATGGAATGATATATCCAAAGTGCTGAAGGAAAAAGACTGTCAGCCAAGAATTCTGTATCTGGCAAAACTAGCCTTCAAGTATGAAGGAGAAATAAAGCGTTTCACAGACAAGCAAAAGCTAAGGGAATTCACCAACACTAGACCTGTCTCACAAGAAATGTTAAAGGGAGTTCTTCCATTTGAAAGAAAATGATGCTAAAGAGTAGTGAGAAAATATCCGAATGTACATAACTCATTAGTAAAGGAAATACACAGACTACCCCAGGATAATCCAATTTGTAAGGGCGGTGAATTAACCACTTATATCCTTATATAGTAGAAGGGCTGCTATAAACCTCCAATAGCAGACTTAACAAGCGTATAAGAGACAGGTAATATTAAAAGATGTAACCTGGAAGAACAAAAAGTGGTGGAGAATGATGCCAAAGCATAGAGTTGGATTTTTTTTTTCTTAATATCAAAGTTAAATTGTTATTAGCCTAAAATAATGTAACTATAACATGTTTTCTGTAAGCCTCGTGGTAAACATAGCACAAAAACGTATAAGAGACATACTAAAAATAAATAGCGAGAATCAAATGTAAAGGTAGAGAAAGCCACTCAACTACAAAGGAAGACAGTAAGCCTGTAAAAAAAAAAAAAAAAAAGAAATAAGAATCTACAAAACAATCAGAAAAAAATAGCAAAATGGCAGTAATGAGTAGCTAAATAATAACCTTATCAATATGTACTGACATAATAATAGCAATAACCCAAAATATATACTGATTAAATGCCCCCATTAAAAGACCTCCAATTTGTAAGGGCGGTGAATTAACCACTTATATCCTTATATCCTTAGTAGAAGGGCTGCTATAAACCTCCAATAGCAGACTTAACAAGCGTATAAGAGACAGGTAATATTAAAAGATGTAACTTGGAAGAACAAAAAGTGGTGGAGAATGATGCCAAAGCATAGAGTTTCATTTTTTTTTCTTAATATCAAAGTTAAATTGTTATTAGCCTAAAATAATGTAACTATAACATGTTTTCTGTAAGCCTCGTGGTAAACATAGCACAAAAACGTATAAGAGACATACTAAAAATAAATAGCGAGAATCAAATGTAAAGGTAGAGAAAGCCACTCAACTACAAAGGAAGACAGTAAGCCTGTAAAAAAAAAAAAAAAAAGAAATAAGAATCTACAAAACAATCAGAAAAAAATAGCAAAATGGCAGTAATGAGTAGCTAAATAATAACCTTATCAATATGTACTGACATAATAATAGCAATAACCCAAAATATATACTGATTAAATGCCCCCATTAAAAGACACAGAGTGGATGAATGAATTATAAAACAAGAACCAACAATATGCTTACTACAAGAGAAACTCTCTTAACTGATAAAGACACGCACTGGCAGAAAGTGAAGGGATGGAGAAAGGTATCTCATTCAAATGGAAACCAAAAAAGAGCAGGAGTAGCTATACTTATATCAGATAAAATAGACTTCAAGCCAAGAAAGTAAGAAAGATAAGAAAGATTATCATATAATGATAAAGGGGTCAATTCAAGAAGAGGAGATAACAATTCTAAATATATATCCACCCAACTCCAGAGCACCCAGTTATATAAAGGTAAGAAAGATAAGAAAGATTATCATATAATGATAAAGGGGTCAATTCAACAAGAGGAGATAACAATTCTAAATATATATCCACCCAACTCCAGAGCACCCAGTTATATAAAGCAATTACTATGGGATCCAACAGGAGAGATAGACTCCAACACAACAGTAGTTGGGAAATTTAATACCCCACTTTTAGCAAAGGACAGATCATCCACACAGAAAATTAACTAGGAAACATCAGAATTAATCTCTACGGTAGGACAACTTGACTTAATGGACATTTATGGAACATTTCACCCACCGCTTTAGAACACACATTCCTACCAGTAGCACATGGAACATTCTCTAGAACAGAGCATATGTTAGGAAACAAAAATGTATCAACAAATTTTAAAAATCAAAATCACATCAACTACTTTGGTCACAGTGGACTGAAGCTAGAAATCAACAACAAAGGGAGGGACACTAGATACCATCCAAATACATGGAAATTAAACAGTATGTTCCTAAACAATGGATGGGTCAAAGAAGAAGTCAAGAAGAAAATATAAAAATTTCTGGAGACAAATGGAAATGAAAACACACATACCAGAACCAATGACATACAGTGAAAGCAGTTCTAAAAGGGAAGTTTATAGCAATAAATGTCTGCATCAGAAAAGATGAAAAGACTCCAAATAAACAACCTAATCTGAAGAAGCTATAAAAACAAGAACAAACCAAACCCCAAATCAGTATTAGAGAAATAACAAAGATCAGAGCAGAAATAAATGAATTAGAGATTAAAAAAAAAATACAAAAGGTCAATGAAACAAAGAGCTGTTTTTTTAAACAAAATCAATCAACTGTTAACTAGACTAATGAAAAACAAAAGACAGAAGACTCAAATAAAATCAGAAATGAAAAAGGAGACATTATAACTAATACCACAGAAATACGAAGGACCATAAGAGACTACTACAAACAACTATATGCAAACAAATTGGAAAATCTAGAAGAAATGGATACATTCCTGGACACATACAATTTACCAAAGTTGAGTCATGAAAAACTAGAAAACATAAATGGACCAATAATGAGTAGTGAGATTGAAACAGTAATAGAAAATCTTGCAAGAAAGAAACCACCAAGACCAGATGGCGTCCCTTCTGAATTCTACCAGACATTTAAAGAGCCAATACCAATTCTTCTCAAACTCTTCCAAAAAAATTGAAGAGGAGGAAAAACTTCCAAACTCATTCTGTGAGGACAGCAATTCCTTCATACCAAAACTGGAAAAAGGCACAACAAAAAAAGAAAACTACTGACCAATGTCCCTAATAAATACAGAACTGAAGATCCTCAACAAAATACTAGCAAATAGAATCCAGGAACACATTAAAAACATCATACACTATGATCAAGTGGGATTCATCCCAGGGATGGTTACACATATGCAAATCTGAAAACATGATACATCACATCAACTGACTGAAGGAAAAGAAACCATATGATCATTTCGATAGATGCAGAAAAAGCATTTGATAAAATCCAACACATCTTCATGATAAAAGCTCTCAACAAATTAGGATAGAAGGAAAATACCTCAGCATAATAAGGGACATATACAACAAACCCACATCCAATAGCATACCAAAAGGACAAAAATTGGAGGCATTTCCTCTAAGATCCAGAACAAGACAAGGATGCCCACTTTTCCCATTCTTACTCAACATGGTAATATTGGAAGTTCCAGCCAGTGCAATAAGGCAGGAGAAAGCAAAAAAGAGCCTTCAAATTGAAAAGGAGGGAGTCAAACTATCCCTATTTGCAGATGACGTGATCATATACACAGAAAACCCAGAAGCCCCCACCAAAAAATTACTAGAATTAATAAATGGATTCAGTATAATGGCAGGATACAAAATCAACACTTGAAAGTTCGGGCCGGCCCGGTGGCGCACTGCGCCTTGAAAGTTCGGGCCGGCCCGGTGGCGCACTGCGCTAGTGCGCCGCTTGGGAAGCGTGGCGACGCTCCCGCCGAGGGTTCGGATCCCACATGCGGACCGGTTCCCGCTCACTGCCTGAGCGAGGTGCGGGAGCAGCACCGAGGGTTGCGATCCCGTTGCCGGTCCTGGTCCGGTGCGGGGGTGACACTGAGGGTTGCGATCCGTTGCCGGACACGGAAAAAAGACAAAAAAAAATTTGAAAGTTAATACCCTTCCTATTCACCAATGACACAATAGCCATAGAAGAAATCAAGAAAGTAATCCCATTCATAACAGCTACCCTGAAAATGAAATACCTAGGAGTAAATTTAATGAAGTAGGTGAAAGACCTCTACAATGAAAACTATAAAGTATTGATGAAAAAAAATTGAGGAAGACACAAATAAATGGAAAGAAATCCCATGTTCATGGATTGGAAGAATTAACAAGTTAATACCCTTCCTATTCACCAATGACACAATAGCCATAGAAGAAATCAAGAAAGTAATCCCATTCATAACAGCTACCCCAAAAATGAAATACCTAGGAGTAAATTTAATGAAGTAGGTGAAAGACCTCTACAATGAAAACTATAAAGTATTGATGAAAAAAAATTGAGGAAGACACAAATAAATGGAAAGAAATCCCATGTTCATGGATTGGAAGAATTAACATCATAAAAATGTCCATATTACTCAAAGCAATCTACACATTCAACACAATCCCTATCAAAATACCAATGGCATTCTTCACAGAAATAGAAAAAAACAGTCTTAAAATTTGTACGGAACCACAAAAGACCCCATATAGCTAAAGCAATCTTGAACAAAAAGAACAAAGTTAGAGGCATCTAACATAGCCTGACTTCAAAATATACATATAAAGCTACAGTAATCAAAACAACATGGTCCTGGCCTAAAAATAGACAGATAGACCACGGGAACAGAATAGGGAGCCCAGGAACAAACCCACACGCTTACAGCCAACTGATTTTCGACAAAAGTACCAAGAATATGCAGTGTGGAAAGGACAGTCTCTTCAACAAATGGTGCTGGGGAAACTGGATATGCACAAGCAGAAGATTAAAACTAGACCCCTGTCTCTCACCATACACAAAAGTCAACTCAAAATGGATTAAAGACCTATATTTAAAACCCAAAATGGCTGAAAGAGGCAAGCAGCTGGCAAGTACAAGCAGATCACATGACAAGAGGAAGTGAGGGGGGTGCTAGTGTCTTTTAAACAACTGGTTCTCATGGGAACTAATAAAGCAAGAACTGACTCACTACCCCCACCCCCCAAGGAGAGCATTAATCCATTCATAAGGGGTCTGCCCCCATGACCCAAACTGCTGCCAACACTGCCACACTGGGGATTAGATTTCTACATGAGTTTTGGAGGGGACAACACATCCAAACTTTATCATGAACTCAAAACATACTATAAAGTTATAGTAACCAAAACAGCATGGTACTGCCATAAAACCAGAAAAATTAACCAGTGGAATAGAATAGAGAGCCCTGAAATAAACCCATACATTTATAGCTATTATTGATTGAACTGTGTCCCCCCAAATTTTAATGTGTTGGAGGCATGGTCCCTGCTTGGCACTGTTAAGAGGGTGGGAAATCCTATTGTGGTAGTTGAAAGATGTGGTCTTAAAGAGGTGATTGGATTGTCAGGACCTTACCCTCATGAATGGATTGATCCATTCTTGGAATAATGGCAGTGGTTCTGGTAAGTTTAAAAAGAGAGTGAATGAGGAGGTTAGTCTCTCTCTCTGCTCCGCCATTCTGCCATGTGAGACCCCTGCATCACTGTCACCACCAACAAGGCCTTCACCAAATGTGTTCCCTGGACTTTGGACTTCTCAGCCTCCAAAACTGTAAGCACTAATATTATTTCTTTACAAATTACCCAGTTCCAGGTATTTTGTCATAAGCAACAGTAATGGACTAATACAACAGCCAAATGATTTTTGACAAAGGTACCAAAAATATACAATGGGGAAAGAATAACCTTTTCAATAAATGGTGCTAGGAAAACTGGATATCCACATGCAGAAGATTGAAACTAGACCCCTATTGCTCACTCTACACAAAAAATCAACTCAGAATAGATCAAAGACCTAAATTTAAAACCCCAAACTATGAAACTACTAGAAGAAAACATCGGGGAAATACTACATGAAATGGGAGTGGGCAGCACTTTTTTGAGCATGACTAAAGGCACAGGCAACAAAAGCAAAAATGCATAAATGGGACCACATCAAACTAACGAGGTTCTGCACAGCAAGGGACACTATCAGCAAAGTGAAGAGACAACCTACAGAATGGGAGAAGGTGTTTGCAAACTACACATCAGACCAGGGGCTAATATCCAGGAAATTAAACAACTCAACAGCAAAAACAAAACAACAATGACAAAAAAACAACCAAAAGATGGGCAAAGGACCTGAACAGACATTTCTCAAAAGAAGACATACAAATGGCCAACAGGTACATGAAAAAATGTTCAACATCACCAATAATCAGGGCAATGCAAGTTAAAACCACAGTGAGATATCATCTCACTGCAGTTGGGATGGCTATTATTAACAAGACAAAAAATAACAAATGTGGGTGAGGATGCAGAGAAAAAGGAACCCTCCTATGTTGCTGGTGGGAGTGTAAATTGGTACAACCACTATGGGAAACAGGATGGAGGTTCCTTAGAGAACTACAAATAAAACTGCCTTATGACCCAGCTATCCCACTACTGGGTATACACCCAAACAAAATGAAACCAGAATGTCAAAAGAGACACCCACACTTCCAGCACTATTCCCAATAGCCAAGAGATAGAATCAATGTAAATTTCCATCAACGATGAATGGATAAAAAAAACTGTGATATATGTACACAACGGAATACTACTCAGCTTTTTAAAAAATGATATCCTATTATTTGCAGCAACATGGATGGAACTGGAAACCATTGTCTTAAGTGAAGTAAGTCAGGCACAAAAAGACAAATACTGAATGCTGTCACTCATACGTGGAATCTAAACAACAACAACAACAACAACAACAAACAAAAAACCCCGTGGTTCTCAGAGAAGTAGAGAGTAGAATAGTTACCAGAGGCTGGTAGAGGGAGGGTAGATGGGGAGGAGAATAGTGGTGGAGGAATCGGTACAAATCTAAACTATCTACCCTAAGTGAATCACTGTGCAGTATATGCATGTGCTGAAACAACACACTGTACCCCATAAATATGTATAAGCAAGTGTTAAAATATTTCTAATTAAAAAAAAAACAAGACAACAAATGAATAAAAAAAGAACATGTGCCAGAGAGTGCATGTGGCCTATAATAACTAACATATTAGTTATTATAACAATAACTAACACTGCTTCTACTTTGCGCTTTACAGAAAAGTTTGTCATTCCCCTGGGCTATTTCACACTTTAATAACAAACTACCTTCAAACCCCATGGGTTTATGAAAAGAAAATCTCACTTTTCACTTATGCTATATGTCGGTGGTAGGTCCAGCTGTGGCTCAGCTCTTCCTTCTATGTGTCCTCTTCACTCTGGGATACAGGCTATAATAGTGACCTTTGTCCACAGAGGCAATTAAACAAAGGCTGAACCAAATGATGGTTCTTACTGCTTCTGCTTGGAAGCACATCACTTTCACTTGAATTCCACTGGTCAAAGCCTGGTGCACAGCCAAGCCTTATGTTATTATGGCAGGAAATGCAGTCATGTACCACATAATGTTTCTGTCAACGATGAACTGCATATACTATGGTGGTCCCATAAGATCGTAATGGCTATAACATATAGCCTAGGTGTGTAGTAGGCTCTANCAAAAAGACAAATACTGAATGCTGTCACTCATACGTGGAATCTAAACAACAACAACAACAAACAAAAAACCCCGTGGTTCTCATAGAAGTAGAGAGTAGAATAGTTACCAGAGGCTGGTAGAGGGAGGGTAGACGGGGAGGAGAAAACTGGTGGAGGAATCGGTACAAATCTAAACTATCTACCGTAAGTGAATCACTGTGCAGTATATGCATTGTGCTGAAACAACACATTGTACCCCATAAATATGTATAAGCAAGTGTTAAAATATTTCTAATTAAAAAAAAAAACAAGACAACAAATGAATAAAAAAAGAACATGTGCCAGAGAGTGCATGTGGCCTATAATAACTAACGTATTAGTTATTATAACAATAACTAACACTGCTTCTACTTTGCACTTTACAGAAAAGTTTGTCATTCCCCTGGGCTATTTCACACTTTAATAACAAACTACCTTCAAACCCCATGGGTTTATGAAAAGAAAATCTCACTTTTCACTTACGCTATATGTCAGTGGTAGGTCCAGCTGTGGCTCAGCTCTTCCTTCTATGTGTCCTCTTCATTCTGGGATACAGGCTATAATAGTGACCTTTGTCCACAGAGGCAATTAAACAAAGGCTGAACCAAATGATGGTTCTTACTGCTTCTGCTTGGAAGCACGTCACTTTCACTTGAATTCCACTGGTCAAAGCCTGGTGCACAGCCAAGCCTTATGTTATTATGGCAGGAAATGCAGTCATGCACCACATAATGTTTCTGTCAACGATGAACTGCATATACAATGGTGGTCCCATAAGATCGTAATGGCTATAACATATAGCCTAGGTGTGTAGTAGGCTCTACCATCTAGGTTTGTGTAAGTACACTCTGTGATGTCCACACAATGAAAAAACCACTTAACAAGCATTTCTTAGAAAGTGTCCGCATCGTTAAGTAATGCATGGCTGTATACTTCTCCCCTCCAAGAAGTGCCACCAGGAGGGGGGCCTTTAGAAATGGGCCCAACAGACAGAGGCCAGTGAATAACTGAGAACAGCTATGTAGCCTATCAGAAGAGATAAATGGAGCTAAAGTGTTTTCAAGTCCTTATGTTTTGCGGGCCAAGGGTAAAAGCAATGAGAAACTTTAGACATCAGGAAGCTAAATACGCATGTTGTCATTTCTAGGGAGCCACTAAACAAATAGAAATAGACAAAAACTTCCAAACTAGTTGGGGTAAAATATTTAAATGACAAAAATTAATAAATTAAAAATAAGAAAGAGAGCAAAAGAAACAGTAAACAAATAGAATGCACCAACAAAGCCAGAAGCTATTAGCTCCCAATTATCAATAATTAATTTAGATGTAAATGTACCAAATGTTCCAGTTAAAATGTAATGTCCATCAGTGTGGTTTCTCTGAGTCCAAACAAAGCTACAGTTCAAAGGACACTGTGTGACAGTAAGAAATTTATATTATTGAAGGTCTGCATTCTTTGTGTTTAACAATGAAAACAGTAGCCAACATTTATTAATCACTTGCTATTGGCACTACATTTAACATGCATTATCTTACCTCACAACAACCCTACGAGGTTATCATCTCTGTTTCCAATGAAGACAGTGAGGCACTTGCCCAGGTTCACTCACAACACCTGAGACAGGTTTTGAGCCTGGGCACTCTGCTTAAGAGCTCACAATATTGCCACCATGCTTTGCTGCTAATTTGTCTTCTACATTTGTGGTTCTCAAACTTAAGTGTGCACCAGCATCCTATGGAAGACTCGCTCAAACATGGATTTAGCGGGCTCCACCTGCAGAGCTTCTGATTCAGTAGGTTTGTGGTGGGGTCCAAGATTCTGCATTTCTATCAAGTTCCCAGGGGGTGCTGATGTTCCTGGTCCAGGAGCCACACTTTGAGAACAGCTGCTCCACAGGTGGCTTCTTGAAGGGAATGGAAGTGAGCTCTAGAGTCAATCAGTGATTCGCCCTTTAACTCCTTCACCAGGTATCTGTGTAGTCACGACCATCCTAGACACCCAGCTACACATACAACTGGCAATAACAACCACACTTCACCTTAGTCTTACAACTGGCTGACATACAGCTAATGGTTTTTCTTCTCAAACATTATTGATAATTAATGATTAAATAATGACTTGATAATAATCCTTAACTACACACGCAGTGGGGTAATCTTTGTTTTTCACCACAAATAGTTCTCTTTCCCCTTTTTAAATTCTTGCAACTCTAATCCAGCCCCACCCCCACCCCAGGCACCATTGCCTCTCTTCTTCCTCAGTGGCACTGAGGTATCACAAATATCTTAACAGGGGCCACTGTGTTACTTTTCTAATAATTTATTTCAGATGAGTCAGCAAAAGGCTTTCCAGTCTCTACACTTTTGCTAACTCCACCACTCACTCTGACACCTCACCACCATGCTGAGGAGTTTTCCTCTCTTTTCTGAGAAACAGATAAGTATTATCAAAAAGATTTATTGATATAAGCTCTGCATGTTATAACCTTCGCCTCTGGAAATAGCAAAGCTGCTACCTAGCTGAGGGCTTCTAAAATGAGACCATTCCTTTTCTTGAGTGAATACTTTGCTTGTGTTATGAACAGACTGACTGCAAAGCAATTTTAGTGCTATCCACTTACACGTACTCATTGACAGTTTTTGCTCTTAAGACCAATGATATCTGCTATATATTGCATTCTCTAGCAAACAGCTAATATATATCAAATATTTCCCACATGCCAGCATCTGCACTGAGTGCTTTACACAGTATACACAATTTAATTTTCATAATTACTCTATGAGGTAGGCACTAATATTACGCCTATTTTTACAGATGAAGAAAACAAGCTTAGAAAGTTTAATTAAAACCCTACTAAAACGCAGAGCACTCAACTGCTTCTCATTTGTTTTCCTGCCCAGTTATCAGCAAATTCGCACAATCACTAACTACACACTGGCACTTCATTCTAGACTAGCTTAAAACTGCCTTCTCTTTCCATTCCATTTCATTCCTACATTTAGGGAAAGGACTTTCACATCTACAGGCAAAGATGTGGATGGGGAACACGATTCAACACATGTGGCTCTCACAGGACAATTTAAAATGTTGTCACCCCTTCCCCGAAGGCTTCATTTGGCTATGGCAACAGAATTGCTGGTTTTGGTTTCCTGCCTTCCAAATTTCTTCTTGCCCACATGGACCACTGGCCTTTGGTTTTCCACTCTCGGCAGTTTCTTTCTGAAAAGAAACTATTTGCTGGTGCATCTCTACACAGGAAAGGAGGAAATCCATCCTGACTTTCAGAAGGACCTTTAATTAGTTTCCAATCTCAGTTGAAGTTGTTAGTTTTTCTTTAGCAAAATTACATGTTACTGGAGGCAGGTTTAGGAAGAAGCAGCCTGGGACTTTCACTTTTGTTTGTTCTCTGTTTCCCAGAGATCCAGTTACACATTTTGAAAACTTTAACAGTAAAATCAAACCCACCAGGAAAGACAATCAACACCCTGAAAAGAAAAGAACCAGGGAAAACAGCTTTGCTATGAGGTTTCACCAAATTTCCTTGATTATGTTTGATTTCAAGTTGTAAAAGCCATCATAGATTGCTGTGTTTATTTTCCAAGTTTCCATTTCTAATATATGACCCTCATTTGGGTGGAAAATGTAAGATTTGTTCCTTGTTCCTTTGAGCAATCCCCTTTCTGTGAAATGAGGGAAAGTGGGCTAAATTCATGCTCAAAACTGAGGATATACATAAAGAATGCTATTTTGCATAAGCTTACATTCTCAAATTGTTTTTAACTCTTTATGAAAAGGTAACTACTATCCTGACTTCTGCTGATATAATTTAGTTTTGTTTGTTTTTGAACTTTATATAAATTGAACTTACGAAATGTATTCTTTTTTGTCTGATTCCTTTCACTCAATAGTATACAAGTATTTGTGAGAAGTCTTCATGTTGTTGTGTTGCAGTAACTCATTCATTTTCACTACTATGTAGTATTTTATTATTGATAATTATGCAATAGTTTATTCATCCAGTCTTTTGTTCAGTTATATTAGGGTTGTTTCCTGTTTGAGGTGCTTGCTAGCAACACTGCTATGAGCATTCTGGTACCTGTTCTTGGTGCACAAATGTGCACATTACTGCAGGATATATACCAGGAGTGGAATCATTGAGTTATAAAAAAAATCTGTGTGTTCCACTTTCTTAAATTATACCAAACTGCTTTCCCAGATAGCTAGAGCAATTTGTACCCCCAACGGTACTGTACAGGGTTCCTGTTGTTTCAACAATTGGCATTTTTGTCCCCAGACGCTTGAAGAGATCCTTCACGTTAATGCCAAACTAACATTTATTGAGCCTTCTTCCTGCACGACTGAAAGGAGATCAGCCTTTCTAGGGGCTCTTCCCCCAGTAATTTCAGAGACACTCAGAGAAAGCTTATACATCCTGTATATGTCTTATGATTGTTGATTTGGCTACACCTTGTTCTAGACTGCTGCTTTACCCCTACTGGTCACCTCTTGCCATTGTGTGTCCTCAAGGCTCTGTTGGGGAAACACAGCCAGTGCCACTCTTCTGATGAGGGACTTGGTGAGGACTGTGCAAGAGACAGGTTTTGAGGGATGAGGAATGAGTGATGGATTTTAAAAGCTATGATACTCATGATCCAAACTAAAGAGTCACCACTGTACAGCTGAGTGCAAATAATTGGAGGCAAACGCTAGAGGAGATCAGCATTGGGTTAAGTATTTTCCAGTTGATTTACCTGTGACCTTTGCCATCCACCTTGGTGCTCAGTGCCTTTGACTCAACTAGGCGTTTCTGTTGGTGGGCTTTTCTCTTGTCCACACTGCTATTACATTTGGGCAAGAGGGCCACAGCCCTGGGCCCAGACCTCGTCTTCCCCTCCTCAGCTGTGTTCCACCCCATAGGGCAAGGAGAGCTTAGAGTTAAGGAGACATGACCCCCTTCTACATGCTCCAGCTACCCAGGTCTTAGAATCCCTTGTCCAAACAGTCCAAGCCCATTTTCAAAGCATGAGTGGGCTTCCTCCCTAGAAGAAGACAGATATCACCTGTGTGTGTGTCTGTAGACCCAGACAGCCATGGGATGGCTATTTGCTGGGGGTGTGGATGGTGTTTGAATATGAGAGCTTGGGTGTCCCCAGGCATGTGTGCAAATCTTTTTACCCTTCTGGAGTGAGCAGAGAGAGAGGCAGCTTCAGGGAGCCAGGAGCCTGAACCAGCTCTCTCTGTACTACCACATGTCAGTGCAGATCTCCATGGAGTTTTAGAATTTTAAATTCATATCTGGCCTTCCAAGTTGTTAAAATGTTACGTTTGTCAAAGTGGGAGAATAAAACATCTTTTATTTAATAGTTTGTTAGCTTGCTTTAATACAACATGTAAGTAGCTAGGCAAATGGTGAGGGTCTGCAATTGTATCTGAGGCCTGGGTCCTGCAAACATTTGCTCAAGCTTGATTCTGGCTTCCAGCTCTGGAATCTTCTGACAGGCACTAATTATTTCCTGTTAGCTTTCCTAAGTCCCTCCACTGTTTGGTTTTGCTCCCAACACTGCCTAAAGTGACTGAGATTGTCATCCTGCACTTCAAGCTTCAATGGTTCCACCATGTCTCTTGGTTAATACTGGAGAATATCTTTTCCTACTTCCTCGTTCACCTAACCACCAAAGAGATTCTCACAAGCTTTCTTATTAGTCAAAGATGTATCTTAGATTGTAAGCTGAAGAACTATTCACCTCTTTAATGACTTGGATGGATCAAGACAAAACAAACCCAATTACAGGAATCTTTCCCAGATAATACCTCATTATCAATACTTTAAAGTTAAGTTTCCATCATTCAGTGCATTTGAAAGTTGGAGAAAATCCCTGTGTTAATTTTAAGAAAGATTCAAGCTTAAGGGAAACTGTAGAACATTTATATACATGAAATTTTGGCTCAACAATCTAATCTAACTCTGCAAATAATTGCCCACTAGCTCCAGACACCCCAAATAATAGAAAACACAGAAGAAAGCATCAGCAAAGTGATATAGCATATATAATAATTTTCCCCTTAGAATAATGAAGGATTGGTAAATTATTTATGTATCAACATAAAACAATATTTTTCATCTGATGGTAGAAATCATCCTGCTGAGAGCATAGCACTGAATACCCTGATTGGTGACTTTCTCAGTAGGGAAGGGGAAGGGGGTTTGGATGGGTTAGAGACTGCTCTGCACAAAACAGCATGGATGAGGGGCCATTGGGTTTTAAGGTTCCAGGAGCAGCCTATGAAGGAGGGAACGTGAAGAGTACAAGAGGGGCAGCAAGCTGGCAGGAAGTGAGGGGATGGAAGAAGAAAGCCAACCAGTGAGGATTGCCCAAGGTGGGAGCGGTGAGAATTGCAGGAATGGCTGAGAGGTCTCCAAGACTGAGACCAAACTTCAGATTGTCTCCTATGCTTGGTGGTGTTACTCTCCTGCCTTCCCTCTACAAAATGTTGGGAGGTGAGGGGATGGAAGAAGAAAGCCAACCAGTGAGGATTGCTCAAGGTGGGAGCGGTGAGAATTGCAGGAATGGCTGAGAGGTCTCCAAGACTGAGACCGAACTTCAGATTGTCTCCTATGCTTGGTGGTGTTACTCTCCTGCCTTCCCTCTACAAAATGTTCAATAAAATATCTCCACATAAAACTGTCTCCTGGAAGTGATACCTGTGGGATTGGACAAGGGGAAGCTATGCTTATTTAGGTTAGTACGATATGAATAGCAACCACCAACCATGAGGAGAACTTCCAATGAAGTGGAGAATTCTACAGAGGTAAGAAAAAAGAATAAGGTATGACTTAGGGAAACATCATCCCTTTTAGAGTTTTTGGGAACACTGCTGTTTCCCATCATTTGTGGGATGGATGCTGAGCTATTTTAATGTAAATGTTGAAAAAAAGCTGATTCTGTAAGGCTACAGGATTCGGGGACATCCATATGATGACACCTGGGCCATCTTTACAAATTCAAGCTGTCTTTATTTTACAAAAAGGTTTTTTCATGGAATACAGTACATATAGGATTGATTAGAAATGATTCAGTTCTTTATAGAACATAAAGTTTCAAAATTAACAGGTTCATAGACTAAAGGACATGATGTATTAGATATAGGTTTTAGTCAACAAATATTTTATTTTTTTCTTGTTCTTAGCATTGTACCTGTGCTGTGAGAAACAGAAATGACATGGAAGACACAGTTCCTGCTCCACAGGAGGTAACAAACAAGTAAGTCACACGAAGCATTAAGAGGGTTGAGTGCTTAGGCCTGTGCTGTGAAGGCAGCAGGAGTCCAGGGAAAGGAAAGAACAGCTGAGATGCAAAAATCCCAAGAAGTTGAGCTGTACTGTGAGGGAGGGCTGTGGATAGGAGGCTGGAGGAAGATGTGGGCTTGCAGGTGGAGGTAACAGCACACGCTCAGGCACAGATGCAGGAATTCAATATGGCATGAGGCGCTCCACGTGCGCTACAAAACAAATGAGTTGACCCAAGTGCCCAATTCTTCCTGGAAGCGGGGAGTCTTGAGATTTTGTTGTTTAGGGAGCAGGAAATATAAGGAGAACATTGAAAGACCAGGCAGGGTCTGTGATAAGCTAAGAAGATATTAGCTGTATATTATGGAACCATGGCATGAGGCGCTCCACGTGCGCTACAAAACAAATGAGTTGACCCAAGTGCCCAGTTCTTCCTGGAAGCGGGGAGTCTTGAGATTTTGTTGTTTAGGGAGCAGGAAATATAAGGAGAACGTTGAAAGACCAGGCAGGGTCTGTGATAAGCTAAGAAGATATTAGCTGTATATTATGGAACCACATGAAGGAAATTTAAGCAATGGCATTTTAGAAATATTTGCCTGACTGGCTGTAGGACAGCCATCTAAAGGAGAAACTGGAGGCAGGAAGGAAAGAGTGGTCCAAATCCAGACATGAGTGACACGTGACCAGACCAAGACTGTGAGATCCAAGTGCAGTCAGAGGAGCCCAAGGTATTTCCCACTTTTGTAGCTCAACTCTACCCCAGATAAAAATACACCATTTAACAAAATTCGGCTATCACAATCAGCCTATGCTATCGCCAACATGTATTTTAAACTTTATTCAGTTTGAGTGAATTCTTCATCCAGCTTTATAATAGAAGCCTCTCTGAAGAAGTTTACTTCCCTTTTTTGGTAACTTTCCTGCTCATGCATTCTTGCAAGCTTGAAATAGCTAGACTATTTCCTACAGGACTCATGCATTATAGACCTTCGGTAGAAAACGTGAAGATTAAAATTCATTATTATTTTATCTTCATGGTTTCTTCAAGTCACAGAGTGTGCAAGATAAGGACAGCATACTGTGTGCCATGTCTGATACCCTGTGAAAAATGGGTCTGGGCTGGTAGGGCTGGTGATAGCCTTTGTGGGGTTTGCAGTGATAGTTATAAGTTTGATGAATGAATACAAAATGCATAACTGGTATTGTCTGAGTGATTGTGACATAATTTACACTCTAACTGTGAAACCCCAATAAGCCAATAAATCCGGGCCAATGGCATGAAAATTTCAGGTGTTAGGCCATTCTGCAAACTAAGTGCATGGGTCTCAGTGAATTTATGATCTCTCTGTTTCTGACTGCTTTCTCCCATTTTGGAGATTAGTTCCTCTCTTTAACTCTATACTGCAAAATATGCGAGCTAAAACTGTCTCACAAACCTTCTCCATCATTAATCCTCAGATGAATTTCAGCATTTGAAAATGCTAAGATGCCAGACTGTAAAAAAATATGACTTTGCTGTCTGTTTTATTAATCACTAGTATCTTTGTCTCCAGAGATAAGTGCAACATTAATCAGAAATTCAGAGAAGCATCTTTCATGTTGATTTAAGTGGGTTTCTGGGGTCACTTTAAAAAGTATAAAACATTTGCTCATTATTCTGTACACACTAAGTTACTAAAAGGCTACTTCTTTTTTTATGACCTTATAATTCAAGCTATAGTTTTAGTCCTTAATTAAAGAGGGATTAGGAAACATAGCAGCTACTCATTTATAGGAAAAAAAGTGTTAATTTTATTTATATGGAATTGTTTTATAAATGTAAATAGTACTAAGGCAAAGGCAGGAAAAAGGAAAATATTTGAAAATGTGTTCAGAGCACCAAAGTCTCATAGAACAAATATTTAACAAATTAATAAATGGAAGAAAGATCTCGTGGAGATATTAGCTATAGACTTTTAAGTTTTAAGTTTAGCAAAGCTAAGCCTCAGGGTGCTCTTTATTTTTTTTTTCTTTTCAGATATCAAGCCTGTATCTCAGGTATTTATTAGCATCTGAGGAATAACATAAAGCGGCAGGGTTTTCCATAGGTATATGTGTTGGTGTGAAGATAATTTAATAAATGTAATTGCACTCAAATAGCTTAGTATAAGCAATTATTACTAATTACCGGTAGAGTTTCTCATTTCTAATGAACAGTACAGAGGGAAGATAACTTATCTCTAGGCACCAATTTAATTTAAAAGTTAATGGGAATGGTTTTGGTTCTGCCGAAAAGATTTTGATGAATTTTCATTTCATCCAACTCCAATTCCAGCAAAGTCTTTTGTCATCAGCTTTAGTTGGTCCTTCATCAGGAGGGTGTTCTATCCTGTCTCCCTATTCATGAAACCAAGCAGCTCAGCGCACTCCCATGAATCAGTGTTAAGCACCTCGTACCATTTTGTGCGAGACAGCGAGACTTAGCTTCTGTGGATTTTGAATCTTTGCTTCCGATCAATCACGGCTTCAGAGCATTGCTGATCAGAGGTCTGTCCTACATGCTTGTATTCCAATAAGCACCCAACACAATGCCCAGTATGTAGTTAATGTTGAAAAAATGTTTATTGAGAGAAGAGATCAATGCGGGTTTTTGTGTATACAAGGATACTTCAAAAAGTTCATGGAAAGATTAGCTTCTTTTAATTATATTTTTCCATGATTTTGAAGTACCCTCATATTTGATTTTAGGTCACTGTTTTCTTTTTTCTTTCTACACATAAGAGGAAGAGGCTGTAATACATGACCAGAATAATTCAATATTTTTAAAAAAATCAATAGTTGAAAACAATGACACATAAAATTGTCCATTGTACAAACCTTCACCACCAAAGCCACCTCTGGCCACAGTGCAGGACCATTAGAAGTTATGAAGGACCTTTAATCTCTGCCAAAAGCCCCAGTGAATTCACAATGAGATTTTTTCTCTGTGTAATTTTAATCTTAACTGATTTGCCTGCCTGTGAGCAAAAGAGCAAACAGCCATGTTACAGTTTGTTCACAAGTCAAGAAGATGGAAACCTTTTAATTCTATCGTCATTAGTGACGCTGCTTAGTTTGCTGAATTTTGTGCTTTGAAAGAGTTTGAAGAAAGACAAAATATACAGCAGGAGGGGCAGAATAACATAGCAAATAAGAGCAAGAAAACTTAAGCTCAAATATGGCTTTGCTGTGTGACCTTGGGAGAATTAATTAACTTCTCTGTGGTCTGAGTTCCTAACTTGAAAATGGGGATTATAATACTACTACTTAACTCCAGGATATGAGAATGGAATGAATGTATATGATGTGTTTAGACAGTGCCTGGCACATGACACGTTGTAGATAAGTGTCAGCCATTTGGGTATTGGGCTTTACAGAAAGTGTAGAGGCTGGAGAGAATAATCTGCTTACCAATAACTGCAATTTCATGAGTGTGGGCGTATTGCTACAGAAAATAATACAGGAGAGGTACATTCCGACAATACATGTAAAAGAAAAACACCTTACAAATCTATAGTTATTGAATTTCAGTGTTCTAAAATCAGAAATGGTGGCATATTGAATTGGAGGAAAAAAATTCCAGGGAGAGCCTGCATAGACAGTGACTTGGAATGGTGATTTTCAACCTTGGTTCATGTTAGAATCTCTTGGGGGAGCCTATTAACTCGTATTGGGGGCCCAGGGCTGGGACTACAACTTTGTATTTTTGAGAAAGTCCCTAGGTGATCGTGATGCAAAAGATAGAAAAGGGACTTAGAGAATGAAGGGGAGCTAAGATCTGGGCTGGGGTGGGAACTGGGCTTGGATGGGCAACTCAGGCAGGCGGATTCATGGTGAATTTCACTCAGCGTTACTAAGCCATGAACTAGAATAATCCATTCAAGTAAGATCAGTCCATCAGCTGGTTACTGAGTGTTTCTGTTCTTGGCTCACATAAAAAGGTATTTATTTTCAAGTCCTCTATAATCTTTTGCTCTGGTATATGGTGAGAATAATTGATTTCCATAAAGAAAGCCCTGTGCAGTAATTTTTTCATCACAGTGTGTCTTACTTGCAAGTCTATTAACAAGTACTACTTTCTTGTGGTTGGACTATCTATCTGTCATCTCTCTCTATCTACCTATCTATCATACCTGTGTGATTTATCCATTTATCTACGATATCTATCCATCTATCTGTCAATCATCTACATCTTTCTATCTATTCTTAGTCTGTTGGCAGCAGATGTCTCAATACCCATATACTTTTTTAAAAATAAGCCTGACGTTTAGTGCCTACAAGCCCTACCCTTCTCATTTGTTAAAACATTTTGGCAGGATACAGATAAAACAAGGAAAAGGTTTAATTTGAAAGAAGAGTAAATTCAAATTTTGTGGAAGTTTGCAAGTTTGAGAGGCTGAACTAGATTTCCGAATCTTTGTGTAAGTGAAACTGATGAGATTAAAATAAATTGTCCCATTTCCTGAAATCAGTCCCCATCCAAATGGAAAGTGAGTTTTCCTGAAAACTTGGTTAAAATTAAAATTACCTCACAAGGGGAAGCTTTGGAAATGTTGGAGAAAACTTGACCTCAGGCATATTCACTTTCTACACATTAGAAAGAATGGGTCAGAATTTGAGAAGATTTGAAAATGGGGATGTTGTGTCCTTTGAAATTTGCTCTTATCAGACTCCCAGAAAGGAGATTCCTAGTGCTCAGTGTTCCTTTTTCAGTTCAATTTTTTTTTTCATGTCTAACAATGAATCCAACATCATTTTTTTTTTTTTACCTTTTTGTCTTTTTTCGTGTCCGGCAACGGATCGCAACCCTCAGTGTCGCGCCCATACCAGACCGGGACCGGCAATGGGATCGCAACCCTCGGTGTTGCGTCCGCACCTCGCTCAGCCAGTGAGTGGAAACCGGTCTGTATGTGGGATCCGAACCCTTGGCGGGAGCGCCGCCGCGCTTCCCAAGCGGCGCACTGTAGCAGTGCGCCACCAGGCCGGTCCCCGAGATGAAAGAATTTCTGATCTTGAAGATAGTCTTTTTGAAACAATCCAGATGAAACAAAAAAGAGGGGGAGGGCAGG
>NW_007729891.1:152656-162758 GCF_000696425.1 Galeopterus variegatus
AGTGGCGCACTGTAGCAGTGTGCCACCGGGCCGGCCCCCAACATCATATTTTTAACGGGCTTTTGTTTCCTCTTTAAGTTGTGATATATATAATTGTTTTGGAGATTGAATTATTATTCTAAATTCATGTATACTGGGTTGTTCCTGGACTATTTATAAGAGTGCCTCAGAAATTTCATGCAGAGATTCATATTACTTTTAATTCTATTTTTCCATGAAATTGTTAAAGTACAGTTGTATTTTGTGACATTGATTTATCTCTTTATTTTTGCATCAGTATCAAGCTTGGTAACTGTATTTCGAAGATATATTTTTAGTACCTGGAAGATGACTTCCATAACCTTCCTCAACTTTTTCAAAATGTACTTAGTTATTTTACCTGTTGGTTAACCTATTATTACCTAAAAAATCCTTTATCCACAATTTTTAAAAGACTATTGGGATACCTCTTAAAACCACAATAAACTTACATATGATTTTGGAAGCAATTAGTGTTTTCATTATCACATGTACCTACCAAAGAACAGGGTGCACTCCTGCAGTTATTAGTTTCTCATACCTCTCAGTAAAGTGCCTTATCATTTAGGATAGTTCTGGCTGCTTAGTGATCTTTGGTGCTATAGTGAATGGCATTTTCTATTGATTATTGTTAGCGTATATAAGTTTTCTACTTATACAACCATATGGTTTGCAAATAATTGAATGTTTTTTTCAATAAGTTTACCTCTTTCTGTTTTGTGTCTTGCATTAGCTAAAACTCCTAGAACATGTTGAATAATAAGATTATAGCAGGCATCTTGATTTTACACTCAATTTTATTGGAACTTCCCCTAGCATTTCCATTTTAAGGACAGTGTCGCTTATAGCCTAAGACAGATGTCATTTATATTATGATATGAAAAACTGAGATAGCTAGGCTCCAGGCTCTCTCTAATAATTCTTGCCTTCTGGTAATCACAACTTTGTATAGTCTCCTACCACACTGAATAAGGCTGACATGTGTAACCATAGGGATATTAAGGACATGAAGTTTTATGACTTCTGGGTCTAGTTCATAAAAGACATTGCAGTTTCTGCCTGGTAATTTTTTCTTGATTACTCCCTCTGGAGGAAAACAGCTGCTGTATTATGAGAAGACTCAAGCAGCCCTATAATAGTGAGCAGCAGAAGCCTCCTGTCAACAGCCTCTCTCACTTGCTAGGCATGTGAGAAAGCTTCCTTGGAAGCAGATGCTCTGGCCCCGATCTAGCCTTCAGATGACTGCAACCCTGGCTGATATCTTGACTGCAACCTCATGAAAGATCCTGAGCCAGAATCATCCAGCTAAGCCCCTCCTGAATTCCAAACCCACAAAAACCCTGTGAGATAATAAATGCTTACTGTTTTAAACTGCTACTTTGGGGTAAGTTGTTGTGCAGCAATAGATAGCTAACATACTTCCAAAATTAGATTTAAAAGAATTCACTTAAATTAATAATGGTAACAATTATATTGAATGCCTTTTCAAAATCTATAATTCTTTTTTTTCTTTTTATTTTAACTATCAAGGTGATGCTTTATATCATTAGTTTTTCTAATATCAATCCGTTTTTGTCTTCCTGGATAAAACTTCTTGATCATGGCAGATTATTGTTTTAATACACTCTCTAATTTTATTTTTTAGTTACTTATTTGGAATTTTGTATACACAAATTCATAAATGAGATTGCCCTATACTTTTCACTAAAAAAAAGACTATCCTACTTTAATAAAATTATCTGCTATTTTTTTTTCAATACTTACATAGAATTTAAAGGGAATTATCTGTCCCTTGAAAGCTTAAAGGAACTAGACCATGAAATCCTCTGAGCCCAGGGCCTTTTGGTTGTACTTTTTTTTGATAACTTGGTCTATCCAGGTTTTCTACTTTAATCAGTTTTTAAGGTTTATGATGTTACAGAAAATGTTAACTAAACCACCAGTCAGATTATTAGCCTATATATTTGCTTTTGGTATTATTTTTCTTCATGGTTTTCAAAAATCTGGCTGAAATAAGAAACAAATCTGAAGAAACTAAGTCCATTAGCAGAATTAAAAATCCAGTGGGAGGAAGGGCTATTTCTCCATGTATCCTCTGTAGGAGGAACTAGCCTTGGGGAATGGCTTAGCTATTTTACCCAAGTGGAGATGCATGCAACACACAGCCAAAAGATTCAGAAGGAATTGGGTCAGCGATACCCAGGGAAAGCGGGAAAGCTAAACGAAGAAAGAAATATACTCATAAATCTTGCTTGCCACTCCCCCAAAGGAATAAAGTTCTGTTACTGACAGTTAAAGTAACTTATATGGAAACATTAGGCCACTGATGAGGAATTAATTTCACGACGTGCTTGCCACTCCCCCAAAGGAATAAAGTTCTGTTATTGACAGTTAAAGTAACTTATATGGAAACATTAGGCCACTGATGAGGAATTAATTTCACGACGGTTATTACATTTACCCACCAGCATGAGGTGCCAAAGGAAGAGGCAAACTGAATGTATTAAGAGGAAGATAGAAGAATTTTGGTTGCGTTCCCGTACAGGAATCGTGGTGCTTGGGTTAGGTCCTGGCCGCACCCTCGCACAGCTCGGTCTTGGCTGCAGCTGCCATCACGCTCGTTGTTCTCACTACCATCTCAGGTGACATGAAAGAAAGGCTTCCCCTTGGCCTATGACGTTGGAGCTATTCACTCTTTGGCGTGACCTGACTGAACCCTGCCACTTGCTCACCACTTGGAGCTATTTCAGGAAGGTTTTTGACAGAGTCAGTACAATTTCTCTCTTATAACATCCTGAAAATTCTGTCAAAGGAAAACTTCAATTCAGACCTAAGGTTTTTCCCCACACTGCTGTAATTAATCAGCACTTGGGGAAGCCTTTGCTCGTCTGTTTTGGTTTCACGTTGTCACATTAAATGAATTTATACAGGGAGTACACACTCCAGCCACCCCTTAATCCTGTAGTGCCTTCTCCGTTGTTTTCTGTGACAACGCCTTCCCCCAACAGAAAAGAAAGGTCAAGAGAGACCCTCACCCTCCCTTGTGGCTTCAGCTGACGTGCTGGCCGGGGACGCTGATGACCGATGCTGCTCTACTCCCCAGCTCTGCCAGCATTTCCAAATCAGAACATTTTGGGTTTTGGGGGATTTGGGGGGTATGTGTTTGAAGGCTTTCTTGTTTCACTAGACTTGTCAGTGAAATATCCTCCTATTTCTTTGCTCACAGCTGCAATGGAAATGTGACATTCTTCTTCTTTGCTCAGTGTTTTCCCAAGGACATGAGTCTCCTTTGCTTACGAGGCCCAACACCATCAAAAAGTTGTTGTTTTATCATTCCAGATCAATGGATGGTTTAAAAAACCCCAGCAATGTAGCAGTCCTGTGGTCACTACAATAAATGCTAATTAAATTCTTAAATCCTCCCCCATCTCATAGAACTTTAAATGCTGACGCTTGGCGTCAAACATTAGCCACAACTCTAAGAATTTCCTGAAGGATTTGGACCTGATGTTCCTTCACTGCCACTTATCAATCAGCTTGATTAGTGCTTTTTTTGAGGAACTGCCTTTTTAAAAGAGTTTGTTGCTGCAAACTATATTAAATAGTTTCTCTCTGGAAATAACTTTTCTTTCGGGTTCTAATCATCTGCTAATTTATAGGCTATTAGCATACTTTATTATTTATTTATTTAATACTGAGATTTTTAAAGTGTTCTCTAAGTGACAGTGAAGCAAGCCAGGGGAGGAATGTGATGTATTGCCATAGCAGAGGGCAGGAACTTTGATTCAAGTCCTGCTTCCACCATTTAGCAGCCAGGTGTCCTTGCGGGACTGACCACTTCTTGGTTCTGAGTTTCCATGACTGTAAAAAGGGATAGTGATATTAATGTCTACCTTCTAGGATTTTTTTTTTTTTAATATCAATTGACATAATATACTCAAAAGTGTTTTATGAAGTGTTAGCATCAGAGGAGATTAGAAAGTATTCTGCAACTTCTGCTCTTGCAGAGGCATGGAAACACACAGGGCTTGGTTTACCATATTCAGAGATTCTGCTCTGCTCTTGGAGAGAGTTCTAGACATGCCTCACATCAAGGCTACAAGAACCACTGGCATAACAGATCAGCTTGTGTTTTAACCTCTTTCTTTCTTACATAGGAACCTGCAACTCTTGACCATGGCTTGGAAAGTTTAGCCACAGATGTCTGCTTACTCTGTCATCTCGGCGTGGCTTTTGTTTTCTGATATCTAATCTTGTTTGCTTTTGTGTTTGTGCTTGTTATTGTTTGCTAGAAATTTTATTATTTTAATAGGATTTTTTTTTTTTTTTTGTCTTTTGTCTTTTTCCGTGTCCGGCAACGGATCACAACCCTCAGTGTTGCCCCCGTACCGGACCGGGGACCGGCAACGGGATCGTAACCCTCAGTGTTGCTCCCGCGCCTCGCTCAGCCAGTGGGCGGGAACCGGTCTGTATGTGGGATCCGAACCCTCTGGCGGGAGCACTGCCGCGCTTCCCAAGCGGCGCACTATCCAGTGTGCCACCGGGCCGGCCCAGGATTCTTAAGTATCAGCTTTTGGTTCTGTCTATTTTCAGTTTTCTAATTTTTTTCAACTTAATCCTGTTACTTGAATTGAATCTTTAATTATGGTCCTTCCTACGCTAACTAATAAATAGTCTTCAAAACACAACTATTCATAGGAACTTTGTATTTTCTAATCATTGCGCTTCCCTGATACAGACATAAGATACTGCCTATAAAATACCCCTGTTGCCTTACGGGTCTTACAAAATTTAGAGAGTTTTAAAAAGTGAGTTCTATGATGATCTTGAGCAAGTTCATTGCTTAAATTTGTTCCCTGTGCAGTGCTTTTTTAGTTTTGGTAGAATCCAGGACTACGGTAGACGTGTACCCCCTTCTAGGCAGTGTTCTGCATTTGCATCAAGGGTCACCGAGGCGTCTTGAATTCCTCTCTACCAGAGCAAACTTCTGGCAGCTGTTCCGTCCCAGGAGCACAATTTTAGTGGTGTCTCCTCAGGGGCACAAGCGGGCCCGCCAGACAAAAAAAATATTCCTCACACTGACCTACAAATATTCCTGGAAGGGTTGAACTGAGTTAAGATCTTATGGCATCGTAAAGGAGTAACAAATTAGCTAGCTAGAATATTAGCCAGAATTAATTTATCACTCCTTGCTCCCTGGCAGAGGAAATGAGACCCAGAATAGAAACATTTCCAGGCCATGGGAAGTGGGAGACGTCTGGAGCTCAGAGGTTGGTGAGACCCGGCCTGCAAGGTGTTCAACCATTCACTTACAAATCACATGTTGCCTGTCTATCATTGCCAGGCATCATGCCAGGTGATGGGGTTACGACATTAAATGCCATTAGGAGCCACCATGGTAGCTTTGCATGAAGGAGGCAGATGACCTGGTTGGGAGGCAGGGGGGTGTCCTGAATTTCTGTGCCTGAGTCAGGCCAGGGCAAAGCAGGAGCAGCTCAATCACCCCTTCTAATCAGAGAATGCTTCTGTCTGTTGGACCCCAGCACAGTTTCCTAGAAGTACCTCTCTGTACTTTGCTTGCTCATCTGTCCATAACCAGAAACATCTATTCTGGCACACCAGGAGTATAGCTTTCCTCCCTAGCTCTGGGTTATCCTCAGGAAAGGCAGAATTGAGACTGATCTAACAGAAACACTTTCTAGATAGCTCAGCAGAGAATGGTGCCAATTCTCCCCTAACCTTCCGAAAGCAAAAGCACTTTGATTTCACCTGAATTAAAAAATAAATTCTACTGAAATACCTGATGCAAATGCTGAAGATCCTATTGGCAAAATTCACTCCCATGCTTTGAAATTAATTCTGAAGCACATCGGCATTTATCTTTGATTTAGCAAGGGGAAAATTGCTTTCCTTTTTGTTCTTTAAAATTTATGCTGGCAAAATTCACTCCCATGTTTTGAAATTAATTCTGAAGCACATTGGCATTTATCTTTGATTTAGCAAGGGGAAAATTGCTTTCCTTTTTGTTCTTTAAAATTTATGTAACTATTACAGGGGGAAAATTAGAGTACATGAAGTATAGAAATTGAATTATAATCCAGTGCAATGCATTTCCTTTTCCAGAAAGTCAAATGCCATTTGCATTTGAGCTGATGAACCTCCTCTGGGATCCTTATAAAGACTTTTTTCCCTTTCTTCCTCTGTATTCTTCAAATTAAATTTTTGTCATTTAAAAAACTCTAGTCATTTTCCTCTTATGCAGGCTGTGCTATTATAGTAATCAGGTTCTCTGAGACATAAGTAGGTCACATGAATGTATTTCAAACTAGGATTTGGTGCTCACAAAGAATCACATGGAAATTACTGGGGAAACAAAATTCAGCCATTTGATGACGGTGATGAAATGCTGATGCCTGCAGTGGAACATGAGCCAGTGGGTTTAGGAATTAGGGAGCCCTTGGTGTTTTACCTAAGAGCAATGAAGATATTTATTTCTTTATAAGATCTTCTGAGCATTAAGTGAGAATTTTACTTTTTCTAATTGCAATTGGTATTTTAAAAAATGTATACGGAGAGAGCTTAGCTCATTGTATAGTAGGGCTATGAAAGACAGGACTCAGTGAAGTTCCATTTTTTGTCCTAATAGGGTTTAGAGTTCACTAACTGGCCTGGCCTGCAATATCACATAACAAATAGCATATGTCTCCTAAGACAGAGTTCTTATTCACCAGTGACCAAGGTGTGTCAAAGAGAAACAGAGATGGACATTAGTTAAGGCAATAAAGATAAATTTTACTCAGTACTGTTGGAGAGGTGAGAGAGGTTTAGTGAAACCAAGCTCATCTCCAAATGCAGCAAAGACAGCTGCGGATTTACAGCCAGAGAGCAGAGTGAGGGGCTATGGGTGGAAAATTACTAAGAAAAGACATGGAGTAGGAAGGGTCTTGCTAAAGGCAGCCAAGGATGTAGACATTTGATGAGGAATTTGATCAGATATCAAGGTGGGGGGAGTCTCCTAAGCTGATTTAGCAGGATTTGTGCTAAAACTAGATTCCACAGGCCAAGGGCAGAGCCCAAAGACAAGACCTAGTTGAAAAAAAGGGCTCAGAGGAGCCTGGCTAAAATTCGGTCAAGGAGAGAGTCTTCGTCATGTGGCAGATAAATATCACTGCATAGGTCCACTCTAATCAATTGGTGGTGGTTGCCTGATAACTCTTTACAAGATTGTTGGCTTTTTATCTGTATCTGGAGTACTTAGAGGTGCCAGGCCAGCCCTGATGTAGCACAGAGGGTGCAGCTTATATACCTCATGTGTGCCAAACTGGGTTAGTATGTAGACTTATGCTAACCTAAGATCCCTTCATCCATTTGTCTAATCCAGTGGTTCTCAAACTTGAGTGAGAATTAGAATCACCTGGAGGCTTGCTCCAATACAGATGGCTGGGCCCACTCCCAGAGAATCTTTCTTTTTCATTTATTTATTTATTTACTTATTTTCTGGCAACTGACCTATACAGGGATCCGAACCCTTGACCTTGGTGTTACAGGTGGTGCTCTCACCAACAACTATCTGGCCAGGCTACCCCCAGAGTTTCTGATTCAGGAGATCTGGGGTGAGGCCTGAAATTTTGCATTTCTGGCAAGTTCCAGGTGACCACGCTGCTGCTACTGCTGCTTGGGGAACCACACCTGAGAGCCACTGCTTGCGTGCCTTTCCCCACCTCCCCACTCCTCTCTCAAGGAGTTGCTGGGAGTCAGCCGAGAGCATCCACATCTTCTAACATACAACGACCTCAACACAGTAATTTCCACGAGGGAGAACAGATGTGTGCAGGCACAGGTGTTGGGGGGGCGGTAGTGATTGGTGAGAGCAGCCCTTTGCCAACAAACCACCCATCCCCTCGACTGGACAGGAATCCATGGGTGCCTTAGATGTGGGTGGAAATCTCTAGAAAGTTGAGGGAGGCATGTACCAATTCCTCTTCTAGTGTTTTTGGGAAGTGAGGTAGATATTTAAAATTAGAAAATAAAATATGTGCCAGTTTGAAACACATGATTTTGTCACTTATTCCTCACATGGAATCAGTCAGCCCTAATCCTGCAGAACTGGATTGGGTTCTGCCAGAACATCAGTTCTCTTGAAAAGGAGATGGGTTTAGAGCCAAGTTCAGTGGCTGTTCAATTGATAATTTCCCTGAACTTCCCCCTCACGTGCATCCCCCTGGGCCTTTTATAATGTGAATTGTCAGTTGTTAGTCACAGAAAACAGTGGGACAAGGTCGACCTGTCTCAGTCAATCCTGCTGCCCCATTTGTGGATATGTTAAGCTCACTTTGTTTAAATGTGCTCCTTTTTCTGTCTTAGGGTAGGTATTGAACTTAATGGTCTTAGGTAAAAATGTTTGTATTGTTCCTATTACATTGGATTATTAAAGATTAAAATTCTTGTCCTAGAGTAATTTCTACCATATTTATTTAATAGCTAGATTTGAATAGCAGATAACACTTCATAGCCGAAAAGTTCATTGATCCATCCGAGGAATTCTAGGATTACATCATGTTGCAAGTGTAGGGATTTAGTCGGGGGAGGGGGAGGGAGTCCTGTGTTCAGAGAACAGAGCCACAGGCAATGACAAATGCTGTAAAGGAATACAGAGGGACGGAGGGAGGGGAGGAGGGGAGCAGGAGGTGCTATCTGAACAGAGACCTGAATGACATGAGAGAAAGGCCCCTGCGAAGAGCCCAGGCAGAGACGAGCCGTTTTATTTGTTTTCTCTACTTGCTCTAAGGCAGATTTTATCCAGTCTATCATTTAATAAGTGACAAGGGTACTGGCCTGGAAGTACCTCCTTTCCACGTGGAACTTCTCACAGCCGGTCTCCTGTCCTCTGCACAGCTGGTAACATTTAAACTTCTTGGTTACTAGGGACAGTATGCATGAAGATGGAGGGACTTCGGCCTCAGTTCGACGCTCTCATTTCCAGCTTCCCTTTTTGTTTCTCTCTGGACTTTTCACTTTACATTTTTACAGATATTCTCCTATTTCATCCAGCATTTTTAGGTATTTTATGTAGCGAGGTCATCAAGCCGTCCATAATAGGTCTAGAAAAGGAATTCTATCTTGTTTAATCTTAACAACCCTGTGGAGTAAATATTTTATCCCCATTTTGTAGATAAGAAAACTGAGGCTGGAAGGTTTAAGCAGAAGCTTACCCAGGATCACATAGCTGGTGAGGGGGTAAAGTGGTTCTAAACACAGACTCAGAAGTTGGCGCTGCTTTGATAAAACTGTGTTGACCTTTCTGAGTACCTGCTAAGTTGGGTGTCTTCACCAAGATATCCTCATGGAATATCAGGGAAGTTTTATCTGCCTTTACAACATCGAAATCCAGGAGTGGAGAAGGAGACAATCCTTGATTTCCCCCTCTAAATAAAAAACACTCTTTGTTGCATGCTTCAAAGAAGAAAATCAACGGACCCAATTGTATATATTAAAACTTCATTCTTACCTCTAACAAGCTAGACATCTACATTCATTAAATTTACATGAGAATTTTACTGTATAAAAAGTTCGTGATTTTTAGTGCACCGAGCTAGAAATAAGTCTAGCTAAACTGGCATTCTCTAAGGGATATAACTTACTTACCCTCCCTACTCTGGCCCCCAGAATCCTGACTGCACTAGTTGGGTTGAATCTACCCAGCCTAGAAATCGCTCCATAAACTCACGGGGGTTGGGGTCAGCTGGTAGATGTGTGGACAGAACAACATCTTTGTGGACTTTATGAAGACAGCCAAAGATATTCAAGAATCTATGTTTTGTTCTTTCAAAGGTTCGCTCTATTTTTTCACACTATCAATACCTTATATTTCCTTCTTTATTTAGACATTTTAGACATACTTACTTTAAAGTCTCTTTGAGGTGGTTCTGTCATTTTCAATTCTTGGGAAGGCACATCTCCTAGTTCGCTCTATTTTTTCACACTATCAATACCTTATATTTCCTTCTTTAGACATTTTAGACATACTTTAAAGTCTCTTTGAGGTGGTTCTGTCATTTTCAATTCTTGGGAAGGCACATCTCCT
>NW_007729891.1:163216-164894 GCF_000696425.1 Galeopterus variegatus
CTTTGTGGACTTTATGAAGACAGCCAAAGATATTCAAGAATCTATGTTTTGTTCTTTCAAAGGTTCGCTCTATTTTTTCACACTATCAATACCTTATATTTCCTTCTTTAGACATTTTAGACATACTTTAAAGTCTCTTTGAGGTGGTTCTGTCATTTTCAATTCTTGGGAAGGCACATCTCCTATCAATGTCTCTTCCCTTGATCCTCTTTGTTTTCTTTTCTCATATCACTTTTACGATTTATTATTATTACTATTATTTTTACTGTAAGCTCCTCTTCACTGGGTTGTTTTCTGTGGGAATCCCCTGCAAGCTGGTTGCAAGTTTATCCATACAGAGTGGTGTTTTATTTGCCCATGTTGGAAACACAATGCCCTTCAACTCTGCCAGACCATTTTCCTGTTAAATTCTTAACTTGGTGTCCCCGTACCGTGCATGTATCACAAATTCAGACCTCACACGTGTGTGCAGTGCAAAAGCAGAGTCCAGATTTCTCATGAGTGGCTCTTTTTTCCCATCTTCCTCAGGAGCAGGCAAACTTCCTGTGACTTTCCCACTGAAGTCGCCCTTTGTGACTCCTGTCTTGGGGCACGTAAACTGGGCCAGAACTCCCCCCTCCTCAGCCTTCCATCCCCATGTGTCAAGTCCCACATGTGGGTAGGCCCCTGGCTTCAGTGTCCGCTCGTTACTGTGACTTGGAGCGTCCTCCTCGTTTCTTGGTTTTGAGCTGAGCTGTGTGTTAAACACTTCTTTCTTATATACAGCCTTTGTATGTTCTAGAGGTTAAAGGGGGTTGTTTGTTTGTTTTTTCTTCCCTGAATCAATCAGCTCAGCCAATTTTATTGACCTCCAAGTGCTGGATCACCATCAATATCATCTGTAATGAGGTTTGCTCCATTTAACATAAAGTGCAAAAACCTGCCACTGGCTATGGATTAGCTACATAGTATTTTTCCTGTTTGATTGGTTCTGCTGCTTTTTTGCTTCTGTTTTTTTGTCTGCATCACCCCAGTTGGGGGGTCTTTCTCCTTGTTTTTGTTTCTGTTTTGTTTTGCTTTGTTTTGGGTAGGGAGAACAATTTTTATTTTCAATCTATCCTAGAATGGATCCATTACTGGGCCAAAGAACAAAGACATCTTCTTCCCTATTTTAAATAGAAGCATCTTTCTTGGTGGCAGCAGTTCTGAGTTTTTAACTAATAATCCATTCACATCCAGTGTTGGGTGGCTCATACTTTGACCTGCACTAACTCATTTTACCCTCTTAAAATCTAGCATAGCTATTATTATCTTAATTTCATAGATGGGAAAACTGGGGTGCAAAGTATAATTAACTCCTCCAAGGTTAGTAACTAATGAAGCTCATGATGGTTTTCCTTCCTCTTCTTCCTTCCACCAGGACACATAGCCCAGGTGGAACTTACTGGCTCATTTCCTCTCCTGCTGGGATAGTGGGCAGAGTCTACTTGGCTCCTCTCAGGCAGAGAACCTATATTTGTGAATCCACTCAGAGAAACCTCTACATGATCTTCCCCTTTATTTTGCATATCTGAAACAACACCAGGATTCATTAGAGATGATTATGATAATAGATACAAGAATGAGTCTGACAAATACATTCGTTTGCTCTCTGAAAAGTTGTATTGCAGTCTCAAACTTCTTGCATTTATTATATTAA
>NW_007729891.1:165427-167384 GCF_000696425.1 Galeopterus variegatus
ATTCGTTTGCTCTCTGAAAAGTTGTATTGCAGTCTCAAACTTCTTGCATTTATTATATTAAGTTTCTAGGCTATATTTTTTTGGCACTGATCACTACAAAATTATAGCAAATGGCTTTGTAAACTCAATATACTTACATGATGTATTAACTTGATAATTTTTTTTTTTTGTCTTTTTCGTGACCGGTAAGGGGATTGCAACCCTTGGCTTGGTGTCGCCCGCACCGTGCTCAGCCAGTGAGCGCACCGGCCATTCCTATATAGGATCCGAACCCGCGGCGGGAGCGTCACTGAGCTCCCAGCGCCGCACTCCCAAGCGCGCCACGGGGTCGGCCCGATTTGATAATTTTTTATCATGGAATATTACATGTTTTCATCTTGAGAAATGCAATTGTTATACTGATGTAAAATTCATAAAATGCGGACGATTGCTTTGGCTCTGATCTTTGTAATGTACGTTTTGTGATGCTTTAAAAAAAATGTATTAACGTTCCGCCTTGAGGCTGTCAGCTTTCTCTATCTTCTCTGTCTCTCCTACCCCTATAGTAAGTGGTTCTCTGAAATTGCCCCCATGTTCTGTGCTCTCTATCTTGTTTGCCTTGTGGAGTTAATAACAGTGGAGCTATTGGCAGCTTTTATGGGCCAATATCCATCTTCTTGGGATCCTCAAGGTACCTGATATGGCCACCCCATGTCTTCTCCTTCCTTACCGTCTACCCAGAAAAGGGAATTGAAAGTCATTTTCGTGACCCTGTATTTTTCTTGAGGCTTCAAGAATATGAAAACAGCTCAGAAGTGTAAATTACAGCTTTTTATAACATCTGTCAGCAGGGACCTTTACTTTAAAGAGACAGAAAGAAGAAAATGGAACAGAAACACACAAATTGACAGTTAAACCCACAGGGTCCAGAAACCTTCGAAGTTTCATTTCTAGAATCTTTTAAAAAGAGAAAGCCTTTGCTCTGGAAGTGTTTAACTCTCAAATTTAATGTACAAAGATGCTTTTGATGCTTCAGAGGGGTTTGATGCCTCACAGCTGTGGGCAGATTTCCTCAAAGCTGCATTTTGCCTGGTACAGCGTTCAGTATCGTTCCTCACATCAGTGATTTCAGCTAGAGCTACCCTTTAACATCTCTTACATCCTGAAATCACTCATCCTGCTACTCTAGGGAATTCTGATCTTAAGACAGCTGAAAACTTCATCTAAACACCACTGACTGGGTAAAGAAAGGGAGTAGATAATGATCTTTAGTTACTACCTGGAGTCAGATGCTCAGTAATATCTGCCCACTTGCTGTCCTGCAAATGCTTCTTAGGGTGAAAGCATTATATGACAGGTATGTTTACTTGGGTCAGTAGGGGTAAGTGTGTGCATGCGTGTGTGTGCATGTGTGTGTGCATGTGTGTGTGTACTTCCTGACTCCTTCTGTAAGCTTCTATTTCATTTTTGTCAGTTCCAGGATATATATTCTCAAGAAAGGAAAATTGAGACACCTAAATTTTGTTCTGTATTTATTGCCTTACAGCTAATCTTTGGTGCCTCTCTCTCCAAGTATTTACTGAAAACATCATGTAACATATTTGGAGGAAGAATGTGACAACCTGATTAGCATTACTGAGAGAATTTTTTTAAACCCTCCAGAGAAGATATCTGACACACAAAAAAATCTTAAATCTCACTCACAACAACAAAAAATAATCCCTTGAAAGAAAGTGAGAAAACCACGGGAAAAGAAATAAGATTTTGAATTTTGCCCAAGACAAATTGAATCAGAGAGATTAATTTTAAAGGCATTTCATGTTTTCCACACAGCTTAGAATGAAATAAATTACCAGGTTAAGAATGGTCCTTGTGGGCTGGCCCAGTGGCGCACTGGAGAGTGCACTGCTTGGGAGCGCGGCGGCGCTTCCGCCGAGGGTTTGGATCCCATGTGGAGACCGGTTCCCGCTCACTGGCT
>NW_007729891.1:168014-169436 GCF_000696425.1 Galeopterus variegatus
AGGGTTGTGATCCCGTTACTGGTCAGTAAAAAAGACAAAAAGGAAAAAAAAAAAAAAGAATGGTCCTTGTGTTTAGTAAGTTAGGCAGGACACTTGGGAAGCGGTGGCTGCCTCTGACTGTCTAGTTGTCTTTCTAAGTGATTGTTTGATGAATTCTCAGTACTTTATATGACTTCTGTCCCTCCCATCCTGCTCACAGCACAGCACTCAGGGCAGAACTCAAGCACATCTTGGGGTCAGTGAATCCCTGGCAGGGCCACATCCTGAGTTTACCACTGTAGAGTCATGTTCTGACTGGTCTACAGCCAGGGAGCTCAGTTTTACCAGTCCCGGGTATAGGTTATTGATTTGTGAACCAATTCCTTAACAATTAATCAAGAAATAATTATTCATGGAGCATCTGTAATTTGTCTTTCACTCTTTGGGACTGAGTGGGAGTGTCCTTCAGCTGTCCTTGCATAGCCGATGCTAATCTGGTTGGAGGAATGCATTGTTTAATATGTATGAGACACTAAGCAATGAGCAAACTGTGCGAGTCAATTTTATCAATATAATTAATGTTGTAGAGACGAAACTTTCTTTTGGGTTCACCAAAGAGGAAAATATATGAGGACAGAAACCACTTAGGAAGATTTCAATCAGAAAGGATGTTAAATGAGCCAACAAGAAAAAGAGATGCATTATTGGCTGGAAAACAAGGACAAATAGATTGAGGCAAGACATGTGGAATGTGGTGGTAAACATAGAGTAGAATAGCCTACTTAGAGAAAATAAGATTGGAAGAGAAGTGTAGGGTCATCCTATACCTCCACCTTCATGTTCTTATACAAATCTCCACATATTCTAAGCTTCAGCTACTTTTGACCACATGTCATTGTTTTTACCCATTTATTTATTTCTCTTCTGATTCAATCACCCAAGAAATATTTATAGAATACCTGCCTTGTGCTAGTACTTTACCAGTCACTGAGTGTTCAGGGGTAAGCAAGCAGATATTATAGCATATTGGTTACAAGCAAGGATTTTGTAGTCAAATAGATTTAACTTAAGGTCTGCCTCTGCCAATTACCAGCTGACTAAATTATTTAATTTCTCAAAGCATCAATTCTATTACTGGTAAATAAGTATACCTCACAGGGTTGTTATAGTTAGTATGTTTTTGCCTTTCATCCTCCTCACCAATTTTCCTTTATAGAATTATTCCTCCCTCTTCCATGAAGTTTTGGGATATCTTCTACTGTTTGATGTGAGTCAACCAGAGGGTGATACCTTGCAGATACTGTCCTGATTCCCAGGACTTCCCTGATTCCTATTCATCCTACAGACTAGTCGTTAAGCTTTCCTTTGGATTCTGTGAATTATTACACATATGCACTACTCCCCCCACCACACACAATTTTTCTTTTAGCATTTAAGTCAGAC